>NC_060887.1:17767962-18067962 GCF_014805685.1 Silurus meridionalis
GATGGATGGAGGAAGGTTCGATTCACATTACAGAAATGGGGAAGTTTTTATTGAGCACTTTAGCAACTGCAACTTCTTCCTGGCAGAGAGTGCAATAAATATACTGCATATGCAGAGCAAGTTGGCAGCACTGGTTTGTGCACATAAAACACATTTATTTATATAAAATATCTATAATAGATCATTGAGGATTGATTGATTTTAGAGTCTAATTATATATTTACCATTTTTACATATATTGTTATTTTCACTACATGTTAGCATTTTCTCCTATTTGTAGGTTGACTGTAGGTTGTAGGATGTTCACCATTTGACAAAGACCACAAGCAGTTTCCCATTATGCCATTTGCACATATTTCCCTAAACAGGACATCACAGTGTCCTGAAATATTCTTTTATTGTAAAGGCGTGGAAAGGTTGGCTTAACAGGTGCACTATTCAGCATCATTTTGCATTTGGCTATCCAAAATCTATGCAAAGTAATGTGTCTTTTGTATGTCCATGTGTTTTGGTTGATTGCTATTCTCTATACATTGCCAGTTTAAGAAAATCAGTACTGTGTGCTTTCAGGCATGGCAAAGAATCTTGAATGCAATCATGTAACTACATTTCCATTTTGTTCATGTAATGTCAATAAAGAGACCTCCGTTTGCTGACATCCTTTTCTTTTAAGTGGGTTAATGATATAGCAAATAATTAAAGATAAAAACTTTGTCATTTAGGAGATGAAGAGTGGGATGAGAATGATGAAGTAGACAGCAACAACGATGGCAGTTCACTGCACTCGGAGCGCAACGAGCGAGATGAGGAGCCGGCATATGATGGTAGGTGCAAGAGTAAGAGTGACCTTCTTCACAGGATGTAAGTGGGGTAAAAAACATATTGAAAACGTAACTGTAACTCGTGCTCTTCCTTTTTAGCACTAGTTTGGTATGGATGATTCAACATTGTAAAACTGAAAATACAAGCTCAATTTTGGTCACTTTTTCCCATTTTCTTTCAACTTAAACATACATTGTACAAAGACTATGAACAGACATATGTATAATGGTTAAGTATCGACACTGCACTGCCTGCTGCCTAATGTTTCTCTGTGTTTTTTGGGGAATTGCTGCAGATCAGTACATGAGTTGAAACGACTGTTTGAATGGTTGCTGTAGCCTAGCAACAGGCCAAGGAATGACTAAAAAGCACAGGCGGCAGAGACTAACCGTTCCTTTGTCTTGGCACAAATGCTTTATGACATGGACCTTAGACAATGCCGCCCACAGCCAATGTCATTTTAGACTACTGATTTCATTGGGCACAACTAACAACATCCTATTGGCCGAAGCTAAACCAAATAAGGCCTGTAAACCTCCCTTGTTTAAAAATCATGGTGCATTTCTTATCACATGAGCCAGTGCTCTGGCAGCACTGCAGATAGATATTTCTATGTGTGAATTGTGTGGTTTTGCTGTGTCTATTTTAGGTACATGTTTGTATTTGTCTGCTTGTTTGAATGTTGTGCAGACATGTGTTAGTGCTGTGCGAGTTTTTATTACCCTGAAACATGGGGGTGTTTTATAGGCCCTTTTGCCCCCAATAGCACAGCTGTTCCAGCACCCAAGAGAAAGTACTCTGAGCCAACACTCCTTTTCAGGAATGAGATTAAGCAAACTTTGAGGTTGGAACTAGGGGTGGTTTGTTTTCACTTGGTTCCATTTCAATCAAGGCATGCCATCTTTTTTGATAAACTGACATGTTCAGTGAACATAAATGATAGTGTTTTGAAAGACGAACGATCACAAATGACAAAAGTAGTCATATAAATAATGTCTCATGCAAAGATGCTTTTCATTTGTTTTAGTTTTTTGTTGTTTTTGCAGAATGCACTTTACTTTTTCTCGTCTCACTTTTAGTGTGATATATGTAGATGCAGCTACTGTAAGATTAGCACCGAATTTTGCTCAAATGTACCACCTCTATAACCGAAGAGCTGAACCTAATAATGGGATTCGTTGGAAAAATTAAACATGGATTTACATTTTGGAAATAATAGTAGTTATTCAGGAAGCTTTTGTCTTATTCATTGTCTGCATGGAGTATTTCCATGCCTCTTTGTCAACAGTGGTGAATGTGGTAAGGGATTTTTGACTTGAAGGAGGTCATTCATTCATCTGGACTCCCACTCTCATTCAGCCATGCAAATAGTGGAATATAAACAAATGGGTTAGGTGGGTTGTTCAGCTTTGCAATGCAAACAAGGCCTGCAAATGCGGTGCATTCTGGTAATCAATGAATTGTATAGTGTAGCCCTGTGTAAACCAATGTACATGATCCTGTAATTTTATTTTCATTCTACTTTTCATCTACTAAGCTTACTAACAGCAACATGACTTTGCCATGTTCAGTGATTAAAGCTGTAAGACTACTACACATTGTTTACTAATCCCTGTATATTGGGTTTCTTTAGTTCAGCAAGCACCTCCAGTAGCAGCTCAAGATCTTCAAGCTGTGTTTAAGAGTGGCTACCTAGAAAAACGAAGAAAAGGTGGGCAGCCCTTCACACATTCTAAACAGATGTATTTCAGGTTGTATGTCTGTTTTTTTATATATATATTTAATAACCCGTGAACATGTGCCTTCTGGCAGATCACAGCTTCTTTGGCACAGAGTGGCAAAAGAGATGGTGTGCGCTGAGCATCCACACATTTTATTATTACGGCAGTGAGAAAGGTATGATAATTTCTATTCATAATGTGTTCATGTGCATCAGTTGTTAGACCAAAGAGAACTGCTCCTTTGCATCAATTCACAACTGATGGATTGTTGAACAGACTGTTTACCAAGTATAAATGAGCTTAATCTAACAATGCATATCATTCTGAAAAATGTCATCAGATAAACAGCAGAAGGGAGAGTTTAATATCAGTGGTTATGCTGTCAAAATGAACAACACTTTGCGCAAAGACTCCAAGAAAGACTGCTGCTTTGAAATATCTGCTCCTGACAAACGCGTTTATCAGGTAGATGTCATCATCGACTTTTCTCTCATTCTGAGCTGTAATAGGGGCTACAATGACATCTAAATGCTACCTCCCTCTTTCTCTTTCTAGTTCTGTGCCATGTCACAGAAAGAGGCAGAGGAATGGGTAGAGCAGATTAGCTTTGTGATAAAAGGTGGGACTTTTCTTTTGTAATTATAATTTGATTTTTGCTATCATTGTGAACTAATACTTTTGCTCTCATACTTAGACATGGAAGGCACCATTCCTTTAGAGGAGGAGCAGGATACCTATGATGACTGCGTACCATCCATGCCTGCACCTATTGATGATGATATCTATGAGGAGCTTCCTGGTTTGGCATTTAAATCTAATACATACCCTAAAGTTTAATACTAAAACCAAACACTTTTTATATATATATATATATATATATATATATATATATATATATATATATATATATATATATATATATAATCAGGGCTGTCAATCAATTAAAATATTTAATCGGGATTAATCTCACGATTGCCATGAGTTAACTCATAATTAATCGCAACCTATTTGCACATTTGTATCTGTTTTAAATGTACCTTAAATTAATACTTTTCAAGTTTTTAATACTCTAATCAACATAGGCATGAACAAATATGGACGCTCTATGCAAATGTACGTTTATGATTAGTAAAACCCACATAAATCATGAAAATAAAATATACTTGTAAATGTTTTAAAACAATTATGGTATTTTTTTAAATTATGGAAATCATCAGGACACCAAACAGAACTTTTGCAATGTTTCCACACGGGTGGTTTTAATTGTCTGATGCGTATTTTAATGCCGGATTTTGGTACCTGATTTGAGTCTTGGCACATCGGTTAAACAAATGTTTAGTGAAAAATATAATTTTTCAGTGGAGTTTATTTCATTTATTTTTACTATATCTTAGTAGAGAAATCACGTCATGAATAAATGTGTGTTGCGTTGAAGGTTTTAATTTTGCCTCTTTTATATTTATTTATTTATTTATTTAATTATATTTTGAATAAAATGGTCAAACAGAAATATGCACTGCATTAATTGCACGTTAATAAAATTTGCGCCAGTTAAATGAATTCGCATTAATCTTGACAGCCCTGAGGCTATATATAATATATATAATAATATATAACGTTTGACATGTAGAATTTTTTTTTTTTGTTTTTTTTTTTGTTTTTTTTTATAAATACCAAAAGAGAGGAGACAATCTTAGCATCTTCAACTGCCTATTTTTTTTTTACATTTAATTTGTATTCTCTTACTTACTATTTTCTGTCTCAGAGGATGAGGCACCTCACACTAATAAACCAGCACCCGAGCCAGTCAGCAAACCCCCTGTAGCGCTTCCAGTGACAGGTAATTGCACTGAGGCCACCAGGCCTCACCATACTCTTTTAGCCCTATAAATCTTTACTTCTCTGCTGACTCTGTGCTGACCAGCAGAAGAGCCCTGGCCCTTGCCTCCTCTCCTCTTATTCTGGTGAATTTAATACAATGATTCATTAAAAGTTAGAGAGGGATAGTTGAAAGAGTAGATGGATGAGTGCTGGTTCTGCAAAAGAGAGACAGAACCAAAGGATAAGTGTTTGAGTTGTTTGCAGGGAATTTTAGAGGAAGTGTAAGTAAATAGAGTCAATCAGCATAAAGATAGGAGTATAGCTGGATGAATGACTATAACAGCCAGTTAGATAAAGACAAAAAATTGATGTTAGGTTCAGCCATTCTGGAACGTTATCAGCACTGTAAATGCATCTCTCTTTTCACCTGTACAGGTTTGCAAAACTGCACATTCTCTCTCAACCTCTCACACTTTTTACATTTACATTCTGGTATACTGTATTTGCATCTACATTTACAATTTCATGTACTCATTTGGCAGACACCCTTATCTAAAGTGATTTACAAGAGTGGTTAAATGCAGTGCAACAATATAGTTGATAATGAAGCTCATTGTATCTTTATTGCTGCAAGTTTTCACAGCAGAGCAGAAATAAGAACAAGATACAGTAGTTGTTTGAATAATATATTAAAGTTTTCAGCTAAACAGGAGGGCTATAGCAAGAGATATGCTAGGTATGTTAAAGCAAACCAGGCTTATGTATAAATCTTGATTTATTGGTACTCTTTATATAGCATGGCAAAAATATGATTCAATATGAACATACTAAAAAAAATTATTCAGTGAAACAATACATTAAAAAAATATATATTATTTTAAGACCGAATGCAGTTTTGTTTCAAAAATAAACTCCTGACAGATGCAACCATGGATAAGGCCAAATATACAGTATATACCCATGCAGCACAAAATTATGTTTACTCTTAAAATGTCACTTCTTGCATTGTTCAATTTCAGAGTGCCAATATTCTGGAGCTGACCATAATCACCATAATAAACTTTGAAGCTGTTTTGAATTCACTTTGTTACCTAAAATATAATGCAGCTCTGAGAAGCACTGCATTGTGCTGTGGGAATATTTTGATGTGTTATGTGTGTTTATGATGGGTTTTGTGTCCCTCCTTGAGTGCAGTGTGTGCCCTGGTGAGTTTTGGCCACTGGGCAAGATTTGGTAGGCACTGGCAGGAAGTGGAGTGAAGAGTCTGCCAGCGGCGCTGTGGCCCTCCCCGGCCCTCTGCTCTCAGCTCACAGCACAGGAAGTCCTGCTGACATGAGCCATGGCTCAGGCAGGATCTCATGACAGATGCTTAGGAAAAGGGGCCAGCAGTAGAGACAAGCATGGTGTGGGTAAAACAAAAGCTATAGCCTTAAACCCTATGTTGGGGATAAGTATGAATTCACATTCAGCAGGAATCTGGATATGGCTCAGAATGTGTTTAAAAACGTGGGGATCATTTTTGGAAATCAACAGATATTGTAATATTATATCAGTGACTCAAGACAGCAATGTCCACATGAATATGCTATGTTAACCGCATGTTCACTCAAACCAAAAATGGAGATCATTTACTTCCTTGACATGGTCTAGTGTGAAAAGAAATGCTTCGTTCTTGTGGTTAATTGAGCTGTGGTGTCTGTTATTATAGAACTGCACTATTTTTGTTAATTCTGTGAAAATTATTAACATTTAGCCCCCTTTCTAACAAATAATTAAAAAAAAGTTTTAATAGACTACCAAATACCTCTAGAAATTGTTATTTTGGACCAGGGGTTCTTGGTTACATATGTGTGAATCCTTTTCAGTTTCTCCTCAGTTTACTTTCCTAACTCCTTAACACATCAGTTAATTATCAGGTTCTATATAAGTTAGATCATGTGTGTCAGCAGTAGGGAAAACCTCTAGCTGTGCATGGTCTGCAAGTCCCAAGGACAAGAGTTTGTAGCCCTGCTTTTTGGACCCTTATTTAGACTGTTCTGCTTTCTGCTGCCCACTGCTGGTCACTTATTTTGGTGGAAAAATAGCAACGTAGCTGCACATATTCTTCCTGAAATATCTGCTGTAGCACCAAGCTGAGCTAAATTATACACAAACCACCCTGATCAATCAGAGTTAATGCAGTGTTGTTTGGCATTATTCAAGCTTATATTAAGAACAGATAATTGCTGTAACATCTCATATTTATTCATCAACATGAATTGTTGTTTCCACATAGCGGTAAATAAGAGCACAGACTACCAGAACTACTTCCAGTGTTTGTGGGACTGCATTGGGGACCAACCCGATGAACTGTCTTTCAAGAGAGGAGAGACTATCTACATCCTCAGCAAGGTATGAGAACATCTGGAAAGTTCTGGATGCTTTAAATGTAACACTCTAGACTCAGAACAGCACACAATTTTTCATTAGTTGATGCTATAGTGTACAAATAGCTAAAAGATTTGCAAATACAGGGTTTAGCAAGTAGAAATGTCTGTGTAGCATTCGATGATGTGATGATAGTGACTGTTAACAGGTCAACAGTGCTTCCTGTCAGTGGCAGTACCGCACTCTGAACATTAAACTAAGATGAACCTTTTCTTGGAGTGCACTGATGAGATTAGTCTTGTCACTCAGGAAACTGTTTTAGTGATTTTGGCCTGGAGTGTTGTGTGACCTGGCAGCCTGGAGCATTCTGCCACCTCCACTTCTTCCTTATCCACAAGAGTGTGTGTGTGTGTGTTTCAACAAAGTCCTTCTGGGAGGCTTGATGCCATGTTTGGTTAAGTCTACCATCAGCGTACCGTCAGCATGGCTCTGTCACTCCTTGTAACTGTGTATGCCTTTAATGCCAGTTTGTGTTCTGTGGAAGTTCTGAATTGAGTGCTAGATTTACACCAGGTGTGCTGGAGAATAAGTTCCTGTACCTGTCAACCAGGATGTGCAGGCCAGCTGTGATAAGTCAAGCTCTGAAGTTTCTTCCTTGCTAACACCAATTGCTAGATAAACCTTCAGGATTTAATTTTTTTTGTTTCTTTCTTTCTGGAACCATGGCTCTTCTGGCATCAAAAGCTTGGACTGTCATTTTCACAACTTGGACTGATGTCCACTTCAAATTCACATGAGTAACCTCAGGGTTCTTTGGTTTCCTTCCACTGTCAATTGGCTACACTAAATTGCCTGGATGGAAATGTGTGTGTGAATCTGTATGTGCATGTTGTTATGTGATGCACTGGTGTATCATTTAGGGTAAATAAAGTGAGGAAATGTGCATACTGAGGATAATAAAAAGAATAAACTTGACCTGATATTTAATTTATTGTGTTTTTGCAGTAGGTGTAAAAATTTCTTAAATGTGTATATTCTTAAATGTAAATGATTTTAATTTTAATAGTTAGATGGCACACATCACCCATCACCGTACCAGATAATGTGCCATCAAGAAAAGTGTCTCAGTTCCAGAAACGTCAGATGAGATCATCAGGGCTCTATAATTGAGAGGCGAGCACTGTATTTTTTAAACCAAGTCTGCCACCTGCTGGCTATAAGTGGTAACGAACATTGATTTGCTTTTCCGAAACTGAGCGTGTTTCAAAAAAACATAATAAAAAAAATATATAATTTTTAAATAAACAATAATCTTTTATTCTTCGCAGATATATAATAAACCGATAATGTAGATCGGATATTTATAATATATTTATTAAGATCTTTCTTTTTCTGTAACTACCCTATTGTATCATACCGTAAATGCTATTTCTTTCTGACTGATGCTTTGGTTTGTTGAAACAGTTTTTTTATTTTAGTGTCTGTCTGTGCTTGTTGCTTTGGCTCTTTGTGCTGAAGACCCATCCCCCTCTTCTCCTCAGCCGCAGTGACCATAAAGCTGGTTGGGTTTTAGTGTCCAGCTGCGGCTTATGGGCAATTCAGTGCAGTCTGGAGAGCAGACTAGTAGGGCTATTAGTGTCCAGGCTCCTTCCCCTTGGCCATGCAGCAGCTGCAGGACTTCCCCTGCCCCCTTTCCTACTATTGCCCAGGCAGACCCAAAGCCACTTTTAAAGGGTATTGACCATCAGACCAGGGGGAGGTGTCAGGGCCCTAAATCACTCTCTCTCTCTCTCTCTCTCTCTCTCTCTCTCTCTCTCACACACACAGACACACACCTCTTTTCAAAGCAAGACCAAAGTTAGTGAAGACAAGATATGCTGCACAGTATGTCAATGTCTGATATGTGTGATATGTGCATATCCTAACAGTAATCATTAATTTTATTAAAGATTAATTATGTGCAGTATACATGCAAGCTTTGGACAATCTTTATATTTACACACTTATTTGGAAACTGTTCTGTGAAGCATGATCTTATCGGCATCATGCTGTGCACTGTCCAATTCTTGACCTTTTTACAGGGTTTTCTGAACAGCTGTAAATTTCCATCTGTGATATGAATTTTAAACTATTTTTTTTATCCTATTCAACTTATGTATGCACACATATACTATGCATTAGCTAATGAGGTTCCATCCATGCTTAAATCACTTAGTACTATGCATTAGACATTAGCCAAAGACCCATATGCATTAAGCAAATCATGCTGCCCAGGCTCATATATGTTCCATGAGCTGCAAAACAAAAAACACTTTTGCACTTGCAATAAGCCACAGTCCTATTAGAGTTGGTTCCTTTTTGTGTGTGTGAGAGCGTGTGTGCGTGTGTGTGGCATCTGTGTGCATTTGTCTGGAGTTGTTTTGGCAGAGTGTGAGGTCTTTCCTTTTGCTGTTTCACATGTCACACATGCCTGCAAATCTGTGAGTGTGGCTATTCCTACACACACAAACACTCTGTGACACCCTGCAGGCCTTGATCAGTGGGTTGGTCTGTGGCACCAGGCGATACCCCTGTCAGTGAAGTGTGGCTGTTTCAAAGGTTGACAACAGGAAGCATACCTTTCACATAGTACACATTCACTTTCTTAGCTGAGCTGCACAACCTGGCCAACTGCTTTGCTGTTATTTACATGGCAGCTTTGTATAAAGTTTATGCCTTCGATGTTTTCAGTTAACAAAAGTGTACACTCTGTAGATATTGTTTAAATATCACATATGATTAAATAAAATGAATTTATTAGATCTCTCTTGTTCTTCGCTACTATTTATACACCGCTGTTTTATGTTTCTAAAGAAAGGAGAGACTAGACTGTTGTGGGACATTGTCTGTTTCTCCATTACAGTTTATATCTGTGGGAGCTGTCAGCAGCAGCATTAAGTTGCCTGGAGTTTTATAGGTCAATATGTGCACATATGCACTAAGAGCTTGGCTATCTAGAAGCAGACATTTTACATCTGCCCCTGCTGCACACGCGGAATCACTTAAGTTCCTATGGGTCAAGTGGAGGACCGCAAAAAAAGTTCATATTTAACTTCTGCACTGCTATGATGCAAACCACATCTCTTGTTTCATTCCACATGGAGAATCGTTGTCTCCTGCAATGAGCTTGTGAAGGAGGAAGGATGGATGGAGGGGTATCTGGTCTGCTCTGTGAAGATCAAAGCCTGGTGTGTCAGAGAAAAGAGAAGCTATAAAAGTCACTCCATGCCATGAAGAATCGGCTGCTGTAGGATAGAGTATGCTAGATAGAGATGTTTGAGAGCATACTGGTTTTAGTGCTTGTAAGGCTGAATTTTTCAGTTTAAACCCAGTTATGGATATTCTGTTACTAGAGATTCTGCTTTTAAAACTTTTTAACACAAAAGAGGGGATGCACATTTAAGCAAAAACATGTAGACATATTTTGGTTTAGACCTTTATTATAAAACTGTTGTTTTCCAAGTTTCCCAGTGAGCAACTGTGAATGATTAAAAGCAAATGTTATTTAATAATAATTAACATTTCATTTTAAATTGCTTCAAAGCAGTTTTTTTTTTCCACTAACAGAGCTCAATGGCAGAGAACAAACATAAGTTGCTCTGTCCTAAACCTGTTTGTTGTCTACTGTGGAAATCCCCAAACACCCAAAATCCCCCTTGTGCAGCTCCCTGACCTTTGAACATGGAGGACAGTGCCTATGAGAAAATTATATATATATATATATATATATATATATATATATATATATATATATATATATATATATATATATATATATATATATATATATATATATATATATATATATATATATATATATATATATATACACACACACCCACACACAAAGGTATGCTTGATCACAAACAGATAAGACTACTAACCATTCAAACATATAACTTTCTCTCTGTGTGTGTGTGTGTGTGTGTGTGTGTGTGTGTATATATATATATATATATATATATATATATATATATATATATATATATATATATATATATATATATATATAAAATAGCTAAAAGTTCCTAATAGTCTATTTAATGGAAATGATACTGAGCAGCGACTACAAAGATTCATCTCACACAGAGGTCAGACTACCTTCTTAGTAAGACAGAGCTTGTCCTCCATTACTCTTTCCTTAGATCCTCCACTTTATCTACTGCTTTACCACTTCTTTTTCGGCACAGAACATTTCTGACGTCATTTTTATTTCTGCCTTACTGTTCTTTGTCAGACAGCAATGCATTTGTCAAAAAATGGGGCTGATGATGTCTGCCTACATTCTGTGTTTTTAGCTGCATCCATGTTCTTAGTGGAAAATCAAGTTTCTCTTCTTAAATTCTAAAAATATACTAATACAGTTAGTGATGCATCTGGAAAAATTTTGTTTGGAAGTTGCTCTTGGAAAGATTCAGGAGGGGCATTAGGACGACAGGTGAAAAAGACAGAAGTATGAGGTGAACAAAGCTGTGAACTCAAAATTGACAGACGCTTACTTTCTGACTGTTTTAAGATTTGCCCTTGTCTTGTGTCACAATGCTGGCGGTTGAAGCTTTAATGAAGATGTGGAAACTGGCTTCAGTCAGGCAAAGTGATTGGATTTTTTGTGTTCTTTCCCTCAGGAATATGATACCTTTGGTTGGTGGGTCGGGGAGATGAAAGGTATCATTGGAATTGTTCCTAAAAGCTACTTGACAGAGCTATACATTCTGTGAAAGGCCTTAAAGTAAGTATGTGACAGGACCACTT
Organism: Silurus meridionalis; assembly: GCF_014805685.1. Taxonomy (NCBI): domain Eukaryota; kingdom Metazoa; phylum Chordata; class Actinopteri; order Siluriformes; family Siluridae; genus Silurus; species Silurus meridionalis. The sequence goes on from NC_060887.1 coordinate 17,779,485, forward strand.
AGATTAGTTGCAGCATTTCTGCCTTTGTCCTTCAGTACTGAAAACATTTGTACTAGTCCCATGATACTAACACCAGTTCATTTTATAACTTTTTTTATTTTTGCTATATCTAGGGGCATCTGAAGTGCCTTTAGCCCTGCCTCCTTGAGGTAATCCATTTTGCCTCAATTCCAGTTTTTTTTTTCATGCCAGGATGCAGGATTATCACTATGAGTGCCCTGTGCAAAGTGTACTGCAATTAGATAAATATGTTTAAAATGTCTGAAGAATAAATTTGGGTTTTTTTTGTTTTGTTTTTTTTTGTTAATGAAATATTCTGTATTAAAAGTGGACTGTTTGTGACAAAAACTGTTTGAATAACAAATTGTGTGAATTTAGTTACAAATTATGATTAATTTATATTTAAAAAAGTGAGTTATTAATTAATGAGCTAAAAAAAAAATAAAGCTTGTGTTTTCTTTTCTGTCATCTGTTTATTTAATGCTGTTATTAAATGTAGAGATCAGATCTCTGAACAGTAATGGCGTCGCCAGTTGCAGCCACCAGGTGGCAGGAGTTACTTAATATTTGGTATCTTGTGACTCAGTGATATCTATTTTTAATGCGATAAATCCATATTTATTTGATCAAAACCCTCTTGCTATTCGAAAGTAATGTTTTCATTATAACACACAAGAAATAAAGGATTTGACCTTTCTATGCTCAAACATATAAACAAATCAAAAAGCGGTTATTTAACTGCCACATTGATTGTCTCATGTTTGGCATATTGGATTGAATCTTCATGGTTCATGTGCACTACTGCACTGACATCCACAGAATGTTTGGCCACTGAAGTGAAAAACGTAATTAAAAACATGAGTCAGACCATTACCTACTCAGAATGCTCCCGAATGAGTTGTTTCTATTAGCATATTAACTCATTCAGCCGGGCTGCACACAATAAATAGAGAAGACATTTTTTAATTTGCTGATTACACAATGCTGCAAAGTATACTAATGTAGACTCATTGTGCCAGCCCTATGTAACCAGCATAACAATTATCCCACCATGACCACTACAATTCAGCAACGGTAAGTAAAGAAATATGTCCCTGTAGAAATATCAGTTAAATCTCATTTTCGAACCCCAAAGCTGCTAAATCTTTGAGCCAGAGCCCAGATGCAGATTACAAAACCGCTTATTTTCCATCAGATTATGTCTGGTTTATTGTATCAGGCAACAGAGAAAATAACTATATAGGATCAGTTCCATTCTGACTATATAATGATGTTTGTTCGAATATAAAAGGGAAATGTAAAATCCCAGATCCTTTTTATCACTTGGCTTTGCACTGGCTGTAAAATAAATAAATAAGGAGCTTCAAAAAACAACTGGATGTTTTGTGTTATCAGTGCATATAGAATACATTCTAAAAGAAAACTAAAATAATACTTTTACAACCCTGAGACAAAATTAAATCCATTTGTTTAAATAGTCAAATTATTTTGTATGCTTTGCATGACTGATGGATGTGACAAATAATTTAGGCCACAATAACAGCATCTTTATATGTAAGGGAACATATAATTTGATGTATTACCACTTCAGAATATAGCACTTAATGTGTTTGTGGTATCAATAAGTGACTTCACCAGCACAAATTCATAAAAATGAGAATGAATGCATCTGCTGTTCTTCCATGAACTAACAACGTAAAGTCTGTGAATCATTCACATTACCAATGTTCTATTTTTTTCCCCTTTGTAATGCCTTTCCAGGCCTGCATTGAAGCCAGTTTATGACTTTCTGGCCTCTTTTTTAGCATGTAAAATGTATGCATAATTAAATTCAGGACAGTTACTCAGTATAAAACATTTCCCATTTTTCCTTCAATGAACTCTGTGGTTTGCTTGGCACCATGCTTTTTATTATAACCAAGTCTGGAAGCATTTTCTTTTCCAGAAATTGGAAGATTTTGTCTCCTTTAGTCTCCTTTAGTTTAATCGTTTATAATCATACTGCATACACTGTTTTTTACTAACAATCGACAAGCTCAAAACCTTTCTATTACTTTGAAAGGCTAGAAGTCTGTTTTAATCTAATCTACACCTAAACAGTGCTTTCTGGTAGATTTCCATCTTGCAGTGTAGTCATTATAATTCAGCTGGTGAAGTCCTCTGCCAGAAAAGTATCGGCTATCTCAACACTGATTAACAGTATTTTCTTACAGTGTTGTTATTTTCTTTGAACGCTTTGTTGCTGATTTTATAGCCTATTCAAGATTGTTTTAGTTGAGTCCAGTTCTTTTTTTTTTTTGGCCTTTGTTTAATTTCTTTGATTCACAGCTCTGAATTATTAATGTTGATTTATGACTGCAGGCTCCAAGGCCTCCCACCACTTACACAGTAAAGCAAGGACTTTAATATATATAAATTAAGTATCTGTCTCTAATATCTATAAAATCTATATGTTTATATACATTTGTCTTTATTTACCATTGACTTTTGGCCAATACATGCAGTACCTCATTCTTTGGGGGGAGAAAGTAAACCGTTCTTATGCAAATATTTTAACAATTTCTAAATGGTGTACCTGTGTACAAGCGTATGTCTAAAAATGCAAAAGAATAAGGGAGAATGAAAGAGGCTGGAGATACGAGCAGAGTGGACGTAAGGCACCTGTGGTGGGAGGTGGGGGTTCATTAGTATTCATTCTACATTTCTCTTCAGTTCCTGAAGACAGAAAGAGGAGGGGGGAGGACACACACATGGGCTCTGCAGCTTTACTTCAAAGACTGAAACAAAGAAGAAAACAATGTTGTGGTGTAGAAAGTCTAACAGTGTAACCAAATTAAAGAGTGTGTCTGATTCAGTGTATGACTCATGTTTAGCTTAATTCAAAGTCTTATACTTTGAAAACATTTGGAACAAACGCTTGCATTCTCCATTGTCTTTGGGTTACCGACAGAGCTTTAGTTTTCTCTCTGTTCTCTTTACTGGTTACCGTGGTCCTGTTTTATAGGACCTGGGAGGGTTGAGGCAGCAGATGGGCTGCCCCGCTGTGTGCCTGATTGAAATGCTGGAGCTGAAGCATACAAGTAAGCACACTCTTCCCAGCTTCAGTCAGCACAGTCCAGCCTGAGAAACAATCAACCTTGCAGGGACTCTGCTATTCTGGGTGAAGGACAAGTGGACCCTGCCAGGACTAGAGACACTAAGGTCTTGCTCGGCCTATGACTCCACCATAATTTATACACCTGCTGCCTGCCTGAAAGGGTTGGCTGAGCTTTTGTGGACCTGTGGTCCTCTGAATGACTTTTTTCTCTGTAAAACCATACTAAAGATATTCTAAAGAAAGCACTTTCAAACACTGTTATAACTCGTACAAGTATAAAATCAAACTGAAATCAAACAACCAATGATTAGTAGCTTTTATGTGTATAATTATAATGTCACATCAGTGCTATACTTAAGCATGAATATAGATATAATATAGAATATAATATATAGGATACAAGCACCACCACTGCTATATCTTTATTATTATTCAAGAAAAGTATTCTATGGTTTTCATATAGAAATAATGTTTTAGTAGTGTTAAGAATATCTGCAACCACATTTTACAAAGCAGCATAATCAGTATTCACTGCAGTACCAGCAGGAGATCAGTCAGATGCTGATGGAGCGTTTAATGCAGAAATCACAGATTTGAGTGTACAGCAAAAGAGGTCTACAGACAATATTCAATTTTCAGGTGTATGATAAGGCTCCTGTTTCAAACTTTAAATTTAATGGATGTGAGTTACATAATCAATAGAAAAGGTCCAAACTGAAAAAAATAGTTACAAAATTAATTACACTTCATACAATATAAAATAAATATGTAAATATAAATAGATTTGCTGTATCTATGTAATTTTTAATATGTTAACACGTGTTCATTGCTTAACCACCTACCATCTCACCTATTTGAATGCAGAAATTCAGTGTTGTTGTTTATTAAAAATAACTATTCAAGTACAGTGACAGCACAATGTCTTTCCCTCACAAATATCTTTTTTTCACTCAAGAAATACATTTTTGTTTCAAGGCATAAAATATTGGGACTTTTAAAACTTAATTGTCTCAGCTACAAATAGCATTTTTATTTTGCAAGTGTCAAGTGGATGAAAATGTCATATTAGCTTCAGATAAATAATGGAATAATAACAGTATTGGGCTTAGGTTTAAGTCCTACTGTAGATATCCTAATTTTAGCTATAGGTACTTACACTTATTAAGTAGGCCTATAATTCTGGATACAGTGGTAGGGATGGGTACATTTGGCATTGAGTAGGGAAGGATGGGGCGTTTTTGTGTCTTTGTGATGATATATAGTGCTTCAGGCTGGGGGCTGAATGATGAGGAGCCAGCCCGCTGTCCTCTGGGTGACATTCAAAGCCCCCATAAATCCAGGCCTTTATAGTAGCAGATCGTCATAAATCCCACAGTCTAATTGGAGGTGTAATGAATTACCATAATTAGTCATAGGCAATATTACATTAAAAGCAGGGTGTGTGTGCTGCAGAGATGAGTCCACTACGGCTTGAGGGAGCGCAGAGTGTAGATCTCAAACTGTGAATATTTTAAGAAATGGAATTTTATACAATATAAATTTAAATCCTCATACAGCATAAATAAAGCACTACTTATTTGATTAATATGCACTGACGTGTGTTATGAAGTTTTATTCTTAATGTAACCTGCCATCCTGCTTTGAGCTTCAGTTCCAGGTTCTAAACTACAAATAGCTGATTCAATGCTTCCAAGGTTCAACACATATTTGGATGCTTAGATCATTAAAAACAAAATATACAAAAAAAACATTGCCTGGATCCAGATTAATTGATCTATTTTCTGTCTTCATTAAAAATTCTTTAAACAATTTGTCTAAAACCTGTGTGACCTGTTTACTACCATGTACATGAGTTGCAAATAGCTCTTGCAAACACAGGGCAGTGTGGTCCACTTATCCTTTTGCCCCACAGCAAATTCTACTTGGTACTGAGGGAACTACACTGCGGTGCCAAGGGCTGTTTGGCAAAATATTGCTCGTCAGTTTTATGATGCTAATAAATGATGTTGTTAATGGATCCACACCATGTCGTGTGCCCAGCTCTAGACAGCTCCATCTAAGACTCTTTTATTACAATTTGATCCTAAAATATAAGGTTTTATAGATAAAAGCCATAAACCAATTAATCATGTGGGTGCTAAATTCCATTAATGATACTGAAACATTTCTAATTAAATTGGGCAACTATAAAAGGATATGTTTGATTAGACACAAAGGAAAGGAGAGTTATAGGGGAAGGATAGAAAGGTCAGAAAAAACTGAGAACTGAGAAGCTGCAAGTTCAGGCAAGGTGTTTATTTGGAGCTGCTTTTTGTCCTGTATGCTATATTTGGCAGTGATTGATTTTAAGCAACCTAATTGGTTCAGGGTTAATGAATGTATGGGACACAACTTGGTGGGTGATAACATTATAGTTATGGAAAATTTGCTGTCTTCCACTTTAAGACTCTGGCAATACATTTTTGGTCTATTATTTTTGACAACTTGAGAACTATGATAACAATCTTCTATACTTCTGTCTCTTCTTGCCAAAGTTAAAAACATTTTTATCTGACATTTTTATCTTTTTTTAAAAACCTTTCTTCCCTCATTTTTACTCATTGTCTCTAAATAACTGGGGTGTTCTGATGTGGTATTCTGAGGCTTTTTTTAGGGACAAAATATATGTACTGTATATATATTGCCACTAAATCAGACATGGAAGCTGCTGAAATGTAAGCAAATATTAATTGGGGTCATCATCTGGAGATGCAACTCATGCTCAAGACTAACATAAAGAACTTTGGTGGGACCCAGCGCTATACAGACAAGGATGCTGATGCATTACATTTCTCATGATTGTTGGCTGCAGCTGTGATGATTCATTATGACAGATGAACTTTGCCTTCGTATTTTAGGTGCTGAGTGTTTTAGCAATTAAAAAGGCCTATGTTCATCTGAGTGGCTTTTAAACTACAATCTTTAAATATATTTGGTCATAAATATCACATGAAGGTGTTCTTTTAATTGTTTTGTATGTTTTCACCCATTTATCCTAGTGTATTTAATAAAGAAATAATATATGGCTGAGTTTTTTTAAGAACAAACTTTTATGAGCCATTGTCTGCAATCAGTGTCTTTGTTTTAAATCAAGGGTCTCTTCTTTTGTCTGGACAGCATTGCTAAGAGGAATATATGAGCAATTTGTTAAAAGCACTATGTCTACTGATCCTGGGGTGTTATTAATTGCTGCCTTTTAAGTGCCATTGGGAACAGTGGGCCACCGGGTCTAAGTAACAACCACATTTTCTACTGAGACACCATGGTTGTTGGGATAGTACTCCTAACCCTTGTGACTCAGACATTATTCATGGAAATTCAAGCGGTTACAAGTGGTTATGCTGGTCCCATTCCAAATCATTTGAAACAAAGAAACCATGCTTCACATTTTAGATATTTTACAGTGTTTACAGTGGCTAATATTTTGTCAGTATTTTGTTCTTATGGTCCCTTTCTTTAAGTTCCAGGTTCTCCTCTTTACTACTGCCTACACAAACAAATGGACTAGCTAATAAAGAAAAGTTATTTTAACTATACACATAAATTAAGTTACGGAAGTTAGTCCACAGCCTACAGAAAAGGTGCTTTTAAATGGATTTTCACTTCACGTACATGAGAGTGAAAAAATAGAGTTAGCAACAAACACAGCGCGATGCAAGAGCTCACCTTTTATGTGCCTCTGACACACCTGGTATTGATTGAGATGCTTGTTAAAATGGAAACTTAACTGCCACACGTGGAAAAAATATATGTGTCCGGTGTGAATTGGACTGAATGGAGCCAGAGGAACACATAACATTACCAAAGAATGAATGAGGTAAATGCTCAAACATACCGTGGCAAACCATGTGAGATTTGGAGGGTTGCCCTGATGGAGAAGGTCAATAACAGTAACCTTTTAGAAGGGTAGAAATGTAATAGATTTCTTTTGAAATTTTAATAATTTGGAATATTTTGATAGATTTAAATGGTGTTGTCTTACGTGAAAAAAAACAACAACAAAAACACAGTTGCTAAATCAGGGAACAAAATACTGTAAGATCTGACCCTGAGCTGCTTTATTAATTCAGTCAGTGCTTGTCATGATGTTGAATTAGAATTGTGACATTATCACATATGACTTAAACATAATCCAATCCAACAAACAAATTTGTTGTTTTATTTTGTAGGAAGCTAATGAATAATAAATAATTTTCAGCTAATAATTTTGACTGTGGAATTTATAACCCATTTAAGAAGTATTTTAGCTAGACAAATTACAAAAGCAGGATAGTGCCTAAGGAGAAATGTGTATATTTGTGTTTCACCCTTTGCTCACATATCTTTTAATCCTCTGGTGTGGGTTTTAGCTATCATGTTTACATTATCCAGTACATGCCAAATTTTCTTTAATAGCTTGGAGTACAAAATAAACAGATTCGATAATAAACTCCTCACAGAGCACAGAATGAGTAATAGAAAACAGTGGAAACGAGGTGATAGTTTTATACTCTCTACTATGCTTTATTTAGTGAGCTAGATTTAAAGGGCTTGCTGCATCTAATAGCCCAACATATGTGCAAAGCCTTAGAGAAAGCCTCTACTTTCACCCTGTGGTCTGAGATTACAAAAGAGCATTCATTTCTCTTTTAACCAGAACTTATAGTTTAGCTTGATAGCTAACATTAGCAGTGATTTTGTAGGTGTTGTACTACAAAGTACTAACTGGTCAGCAGGAGATAAAATATAAGCCTGTATTTGAGAGATTTGGTTGTATATTTGGTTCTAAGACAGTTATAAATTATTATGTGCACAATAAAGTTATTTATTTCTTATACCACTTATAAATAACTATAATAGTAATCAATCGCAACTTGTTGCTATTGCTACATCCCAGACTGCACCCTAATGTACTAAATATTTGCTGGGACAGTAAAAACTCTTCTATTTAGGCATATAGTATTTCATTCTGCATTTCATTGGCTCTGTACATGTACCTTGCACATTGACTATAAAGTTGAACCTAATCTAATCTAATATATACAGCATTAATCAGTAAACATGTGGTATGGGATACAACACATATTGAAATCAGTTTGAATAAATGCTTTGGCAGCCAATCCAAAGGCATTGCACAGATCTCCTTACACAATTTTCTTCTAAAAGTGGCATTCAATAGAGATGGTAAAAATCCTTTAAAAAAACCCTCTTTACTGTCTTATGCACAGCAGATCTCTGAAAATGGCATAATCATTTGATAAATGTGGTTTCACTCACATTATAACATTTCAAAAAAGAGGTGCACTGGCAGAGAGAGAAAGAGAGATCAGCTTGGCAGCTAGAAGAGACATATGTGCTGAAGTTTCTCCCAGAATAAATCAGCACTATAAGTATGACAGGTGTTTGTCCACCTGCTATAAACATCTCGCCCATGCCCTTGGCTGCCTCATCATGGCGTGATTATTTACTGGGCTATGGTCCTGTTTACTCTTATGGTGTTCGCGAATATGATTGTACTCCAGCTGTCCAGTTAAGAGACCCAGTGCTTGTTAGTAAATGACGGATGGTTTTGCATGCCCATGGGGTGAGCTTGTCAGAGCAAGGAGTAGCCTGAAATGACAGATGATATTACAGTTATCTGAGATTGGGCATAAGCTGCCAAACTGTTTTTGCTGGTGGATGCTAAACCTGCAGATACACACATACTGTCACTCTCATGGGTGCCTGTGGATGTTAAACTCAAACTAGCACTAAGTCAAGCTCAACCTTGCACTTTCTCAGTATAACCCCATCAGGGTCTCACTCAAACTATGGATGGATGTGGATGAACCATGTCCACGGTGAAGGCGTTGCGCTTAGCAGCATCAAAAGCAATGTTCTCTTTATAAATGCCAATTTTACCAGCAATGACTTGCTTACCAGCAATGACTTGCACACTAAGTCTAGGAGATATGTATGAGGTTATAAAAAAGATACTTGCTTTGGTTAATTTAAAACCTATCTAGGTAAGAAGAGCTGTGTCCCTTGTGCATAGTTTGCTGAGAGCCAGGAACTTGAAGCCAGGTCTCCAATTGCTTTGGGGCATCTTTTAAAATTGATATGAGGTTACCAGAATTAGAAAGGTGAGCATCACCTTCATGGAAATGGGGACAAAACCATAGAGACATTAAACATTTTAATATCACTTATACCATTTATATTTTAATTGTTTGATAATTCCTCATTAAAGTACAACACTACTGCTTACATGCAAAATTGGCAACTAAAATGCATTAAATGCACTTCTGCCCATATGTGAAATGTAACATTAGGTTGTCCTTCAGGAATTCCTGCCTAAATTAGGTGAGTATGAAGTGCTCATAGTAAGAGCATTATATGAGTAGCAGGTGTGGTAATTTGAGTCATTTGTGGTAGAGCGATGATGAATGGCGTCTGGAATAAACAATCAGACCTGGGCAGTGGATCTATTGCCGAGTAAGGAGAATTTAGTTTCATCATAAAAGAATTCTCCCTCCCTCTATTTCACTCCGACACTTTTATGCTTTTTTTATTTTCTAGCTCGTTGCGGCCGCAAGCTGCATGCTGATTTATATGACCTGGCAGGGATACAAGGGGCCCTCGAGAGATCGAGTCCTCTTCTGAGCACCCCCTCCACACACACACACACACACACACACACACACACACACACACACACACACACACACACAGACACGGCTTACCCAGTGAACACCAACCTTCATTCCCTCTAGCTCCCTTTCGTATTTCCCCCCTCTAACAAGATATTAGCTTAGTACTATTATTTGTCCCACTGTGAGGACTTCAGGAAACCATGCTTCTTAAAGGGCAGCACACAAACCCATTTAAAAGGTGTCAGAGGCAATCACAGACACCCACTGATTCAGGCAATGGGTATAACTAAACCCTTTTGTAAGATAGGCTTTTTTCATAAGAGCTTTTTCTTCATTGTAGAGCTCGTTCTACATTGTAGAGTCCTAGTGGAAGCCTTTCAAAATGTGTATAGATTCATAGTTGGACATTGCCAGAGGCTGATGACATATAAGATCAATCCTTATCGTCTACAGGAACATTATTAATGTGTTTAGGTGATTTTTATCTTAGTTTCAATGTTGACCACCAGCTTTTAAAATTCACATTTCTCCACAGACATTGTTGTTCTTTGGGTTTTGGAGATCCTTACAATGCATCACATATACCTAATATTCTATGAGGAAGGAATTATTGTGAAATAATCCATATGTGTGGATGAGGTGCTCCCCAGGGTCATGGGCTAGAAAGTACAGGTCACTGATGACATTTAACACCCAGTCAAACAGCACTGCACCAGTGATCAGCTGCTATAATTCCTTTATAATTTTGCTATCTCAAGCCAGTGTGTACCATCACTGTCTGCTTCATGCTGCTGGCACCCAACCAAGTGTAACCACGCAAAGGTAGCCTGTCAGGCTTGATGAATGAGGGACAAGCTACATCCAGCTTCATTTCCTACTCGACGTGTGATTGACAGCGAGAAAATGTCTGGTTCAGGTAGCAGTGACAGAGAGAGCTGTTCCTCAGATTGTGCTAGATGTGGAGATGGGATATACAAAGCCAGCCCCCTCCCTAACTTCTTATAAAAGACAAATGAGTTATTGCATGATCTTGCTTGTAGATCAGAGTTTTACTATGTATGTGTGTGCTTAGGCTTTCAGGTGGTTACTCCAACAGACTTAAATTACTTTTTATTTTTATTTTGCAGTGCTATTTAAATACAATTGACTTTTAATTTCAAAAAAGGTAGTTTCCACTCTTTTTAAACATCAAGCAACTGACCTTGCAAGACTAATTCTCGATATGGTCGTTTACTTAAAGGGCAGTGATTTAATGAAGGTAGGTTCTTATTTGTGAAGAGGAAAATGGGCATTTGTCATTCACCACCTTTGACAACAAGAAGAGGTGCATAGACATTGATTTGCATCTCATTTCATGCTATTTATATAGCTTATGACAAAGTAAAGGTCAAATTCAAGGTGTGTGAGCATGTGTATGCATGAGTGTGCTGATTTGTGATTGGAATGGACTGAAGCGCTGATGTGCCCTGTAGCAGATGGTTGGAGTCCCCTGTGGAGCCGTTCCTTTCCTTTCTCTCCTTCTGTAGCTTCTGTTTCAGAAACATTCTGCTCATTCAGCACTAATATATAATTTCCATTCATATTTTCATTCTTTTACAATCTCTCTCTTTTTTTTTAAATGAGACAAATATGAAGCATTCGTTCTTTAATGCCTGGCTATGGCATTTAGTGGGACTCAGTATGGAGGAGTTTTAGCGTTGTCATGGTAGCTGATTGGCATTTACAGCTAAGGTGGCTATTGCTTTCTAGTCTTTTCAAGCAAACATAGTAACATTTACAGAGTCAGTAGTTTCCACTGAACAGGTAACTCTTTCTAACATCTTTTTAATACAATACATACATTATGTCTATGTTCCCAGGTGAAGAAGAAATTTTTGCAATTTTAATTATCACATGTTCATATGTTCATATACATGGGATGTGTACTTCAAATTTAAGGCAGTTACAAAAATCCTTAGTTAGCAGTAATGTCTGTACATTCGACACAGCACAAGACCATTCATGCTGTTAAAGCTGGCCATGGATGATCGCGTATGTTCGCAGTGAACACCAAACCACTATACTGTGTTTGTGCCTCTTGGTGAAGGTACAGGAGGCGTACCTATGATTGGCCCTGGTCTCTGCCCTCTGCCTCTAATTGGACTATTCTGTCATGAGCAGGTGATGGCTTTCCTATTTGAATATCAGCCACATCCACACTGTGGCAGCCATGACAGCTTCATTACTACAGTGTGTGAACAGGACGGGAGGGGTAATGTAAGCACTGTATACACACATGCACACACACACATTCTTTTTATGAGCAAGCCGACAGACCCTGAGAGGATTAATAAGACAGCTTCAGTAGAAAGTCCTCCCATTTCCCATTTTGTGCGCTCGCCCCTGCCCTTCTAGTCCATAGTGAAAGCAGAAGGGCTAGAGGTGCCTTTACCTGTCTGTCATGGAGCTGGGAGCCCTTTGTTTCTTCTCATTATGAATTTATAATGAATATCACTGTCACAACAGGATGGCACAATAAACTAATTAATGTAGCAAATGTGTCAGACATGTTACAGATTATGGCATGTTACATTAGAGTAGTGCAGCCTCTGCTGCAGCCCTGCATATAGGAAGTTTTAATGCACAGTGTAGTAGATAAGATCAAAATGAAAATACAGATTATTACCTGGTTAAAATAATAAGCAAAGCAATTACAAAAGTAAGTCTATATACTAAGCACACTGATGAACAAACATATAATAATAAAAATGAGAAGAATCATCAGTTGTTTCCAGTTTAATTCACAGAATTTGACACTGCAAAACTTGTTTACAGTGTTCTTTATATTTTGTGTTTTAATACTGGCCCAATTTCAGTTTAAAATAAAGGTTCATGAAGTAAAGGAAACTATTTATGAATTTTTGTAGAAATATTTACGCAGTTGATTTATTTGCAATATGGAATATTTTCAAGTATCATTTAATGTATAATGATTGGATCCTGAGTCTGATTTTGGTCATCTTTTTTGTATTAATAGTCAAAATAATAAGCAAATTCATGTACTAAATTTCCTAAGAAAATACCAAAAACACTATATGACCAAATGTTTGTGGACACCTAGCCATCACACCAAGATGTGCTTGTAAAACATCCCATCCCATAGTTTGTGCACAGGGTTATAATGTCATGCTGAAAACCGTTTTGTAGGTCCACTAAATGGAAAATTGCAATGATACAGCATAGAAGGACATTATATAAATTGTGTGTTTCCAATCATTTGTCAGCAGATTGGGGAAAGCCCACAAATTAGTGCAATGGTCAAGTGTTCCTTGAACGTTATCCATAGTGGGTAGCTTGTTTGTTTAGTTGTTCCTTCCCTTCACCAGTGTGGTGAACATTTGCACTAAACAGTAGACCAGAAAGAAAATGCTGTTGACATTGCAGTACGTTTAAAATGTCACCTGCTCAATCTGGGTTGCTGAAGAACCAGCTCATGAAGAAGTCGGCCCAGAGGCTGAGTGTTTCAGCGTGGTAGGTGGACAGAATGACGGCTTAATGACATTAACCAACACACCTGTCAGTGTGGTGAGCCACTCACACTGTAGCAAGGGCTGCTCATACAATTCAGGTCTGTATGTGTGTGCACGTCCTATGGCACTCCAGTGGGAGCTCTATGGTCCCAGGCCTGTCAGCCTTACTAAGAGGCAGCTGACTGCATGGGGAGCTTATTAAGACACTCTCCATTGTTAGTGAGCCAGTGGCAGGCAGCTGACACGGTCCTTATGGGATTGCCCGGGTGTGGGAATGATGTTCAGGGAGCAGGCGATTAGAGGAATATCTCAACCTGTTGACTAAACCTGAACATAATGCATAATTCTTTAACAGAGAAAGACAGGAGCAAAACATTGGGGCAGGAAAGAGGACATAAGGGCCTCATCTTTTTTTTTTTCTTCTATCTGAGTCTTGTAAGATGGAAGAGGGAAAGAGAAAGCAAACTGGGATTGGTTTGGATAGGTTATTTTATATATAAAAGACACATTCAAGCAGGTTTTACATTTTGTATTTATTTTTCTTACTTTGTTCTAGTCTTATTTTTAGTTCTATGATCTGTAGTGAAAAAACTGGTCAAACATATCAAAGTCACCTTTACACAACGTATATTAAATTCCATTACACGCAGACCTGCACGTTAATAGAAGACTACAGTAAAGACTAGACAGCTCTGTAGTGTAGCAGCATTTTTAGCAAATAAATATAGCAGAAGCGCCACCTGCTGACCAAAAGCACACAGCAATTTAAACCGTTTTTTACATTCACCAATTAGAAAGATTTGTATTGGGAGTCTCTCTGCATTAGGAAGACACTTTGAATAACAACAATCTACACAAAAGCTAAAATTCATCCCTCAGTGGGCACTCTTAAAACATCCTTTCAGTTGGCTTGTGAAGAGACAGTTAAGGATAGTTTGCAAGTGCACAGTAAATTCATCCTATAAAACTCTCAAGACCCATCTGTGGTTCAAACATTAAAACATTTCAGAGACCACACACTGAATGTTTTCTCACAAATTCAGTCCAATAAGGCTTTATTATCAACTAATAAAGATAAATATTATATATATAGTACATATTCACAGCACAAAAAGGAAAGAGAAGGACCAGCTTCGATGAATCAGTTAGCAGTTACACTTTTACATGCGCATTCATCCCATTTTAGCTTTAACCCAAATTGGCTTAAATTCTGGATCCTGCAACAAATACACTATGATTAAATGTTTTTACAGAGATTCATCACGCTGTATGAGCAAAATAAATATGCCAAAATCCAATTAATCTGAGTCAGTTTCTCTTTCCTCTTGTAAGTTCTTTTCAGAGCCAAAACGTTGTGTCTTTGAACCAAAGTTCTGAATTGCCTCAGTGACAGTATAGTGGCTCCTGCCCTCAGCACAGTCCTTAATCTTCCTTATGCTAAGTTGAGATTGCAGAAAGAGGTGCAGACAGCTATCAGACAGCAACACTGGGTTGCGAACAATCCTAAAGAAACACACAGGAACAAGACTTTAAACTTTCAAATGATGTGTTCGAACTTGACTTGCAACACAATGATTTGGACAAACTACCTTGCAGTCACATTTGGATTTGGCATAGGCATAGAAATTGTACTTGAGAGCTGTACTTGCAAGAGACTTACTCTTCCAGGAAGTGCCTTAGTCCTTCCATGCGAGCACTAATCTGACTGGCATTGTTGAGGCTGAAGAAGGGGTTTTTGGGAGGAAGCTCAGGTAGATTCACTCTAAATGTCACACCACAGTTAAATTAATCTTTACAATATTATACACTTAGTATTTAAAGCAAATATTTCATACAGTTTCTGCAGGAGTAAAATACTTAGATAGTCTATAAGGTCAGATACTTGTGGATGCCTGACCCATATGTTCTTTGTGAACATACCATTCTAAAACCACAGAGTCAGTGCGCTTTCGCACACCACTGTTTTGAGGCAATTCTACTAGATTTTGGATTATGGCTGTGGGGGTCTGTGCCCATTTTGGCATAAGAGAATTGCTACTGAATTTTGGTAGAAACAGCTGGTGTGCAGTCCTCATTCCAAATGCAGGTCATTCAGGTTTTTCCACAAGAATGTTGGCAAACAATGCCTTTATGGACCCTGTTGCCCAGAGGTAATGTCCTGCTGAAACATGTTTTTGAATGGTGTAATGCTACACCACACAAGAAACAGAATTGCTTCATTCCTGCTTTGTGGCAACAGTTTCGGGAAAAGCAATATGTACATGATGGTCAGGCATCCACATACTTTTGGCTATGTCATGTCATTAATAGTACATGTTTAGTAAATATGTTAATGGTAAGGATTATAAATTAAGGGTAAATTGTAATACAAATGAACTTATAGATAGTAATATAATTTTATATAAAGTATAAAGTTTAAAGTATATCAATGTTATATACATGTATTAAAGAATACATACACAAGCAAGGCATTCTTCTGCAGCTTCTGCCTCAACCACACAAACTCGCTGTACCTCCTTCGTACACAAGAATTCTTCTTATTAAAGGCCAAGCTGTTCGTCTATGAGCACCATGAGAGACAGATTTACTGGAATCACACACATCCTAAATCAAATTCTATAGTTAGTCAGTTAGTTATAACACTTACATGTATGCAGATTTCATAATCCATATATGCATGCCAGAAATCCTCCTTTTGAATGCGAGGATCCCGGACCCACACACTGATTATTTCCTGCATGGGACTATAAAGATGACAAGCAGACAATGTGCCTATTGCTTAAAGTACAACAAAATGTCTGAAAGAGAAAATGGGAAGTTGTCAAATTATAGGGAACTTTTTAAAACTTGTAGCAATTCTGGAATTACTCATGATGCTGAGAACTAGATTTTCCATTTGGGCAAAAAAACGCACTTCTCTCTTTTGATCTCTGAGGGTCAGAATCCTCGGTTATAACTGCTAATACTGATGTTAAGATTAAATAAAGGTCAAACAGAAAACAACAAAAACTTTTGAATACTTTCCATTTGTGGCAATCAAGCCTGATATACATATCATCAAAGAAATGTGGCAACAATAGTGTATGGAAAAAGAAACAAGACATTCTGAATTTTGGACATTTATTAACCCACAAGTTTCTCGCTCCTCATTAAAGTACACTAATGAACAAAAAAGAGAAAAAAACTAGTAAGGACAAACTACATTTCTCAACAATGCACTGTGCTGGTGCAGATGTAATAAAATATCACACTGCTTTTAAAGAAAATAAATGGTCTTAAAATGCTACATTTGTATTTGTTTGTGCAAATGAACAAAACTACAAATTTCACAGATCACTGGTCTTAATCACAGTAGAAGTGCTAAAACAGTTACACAGAGACCAACGGTTACAGTGATTACTCCTAATAATAAAGTTTTCATTAGTACATTATGTGGCCCCAATAGGTCTCTTAAAGTTGAGTCAAACTGGCTAAACATTAAAGCAATTAGGTAACACTTTGTACTTAGATCTACAGTTCAAATACAGCACCAATTATCCAACCATTTATTCTATAATCTAGATAATTTAATATACTTGTTACAAGACATCACTCTATACAGTGCAGTTCAGTGTGCTTCGACATGTTTCACAGTGTCTGGGAATTTACACACTTTCACAACAAGACTTTTCACAGACATGAAAACCCAGTGGAAATGGTGGAGAGGAAACTTCAAAAGCTGCCGTGTGCTTTTCAGTTCATTGTCACTGTTCCTCTTCCTCATGCCAGCTCAGTTTATCCTCATAGAAACCAATAACCATCTTGGGCCATCTTACACTGGCCTCCCTGGCCGACAGCAGTGCCACATCATCTGTGTCTTTCCTGAAATGGCACAATTGTTTAAGATCTTTATCTTCTAAATAGCAAAATGTAAATAAACATGGAACTTGATGTACTTATCTGTAAACAAAAACCAAAAGTAACATGAGAGGAACCGTGCCATTTGATGAGGAACATGAGCTCTCCTTGCCGGTCGGTGGAGCCAATGATGCGTTCTGGTTCTTGGATACGAGGGTGGTTGTTGGTAGTCTCAGTGTTGTGGTCTGCAGATTCCCCAGTCTCACACTCTGTCTGCTCTCTTTCAGAGTGCTGCTGATGTTGCTTGTAGTCACAAGCAAATATACAACAGTAATTACAAGACATAAGGTGAAGTCTAGTATGTGTACATTACAATAATTTTTGCATATCACTAGTGCTTAAAAAGGATTCCTGGGAATAAATTGTTTCAATGTTTTTTTTAATGAGTGCGTATTTTTTTATTCATATTATTTTATAAGCTGGCAAATATGGTACAAAATTACCTATACTTACAAGATTAGCATCCAGCTCTGTCTGTTCTTCTTTGGGCTGAATAATAGAATCCACAGGGAAAACGTCTGTTCTTTCTGTCTCACCTGAGACATCTAAGTTTCTAAGAAACTCTTCAATCAGCTCTGGGCAGTCCAGATTGTCTTCTGGCTCCCAAGTGTTTTCAGCACTAGGAAGATAAAGTAGAAGAAGGAGCTTAACATTTGCATTATGTTTTGAGGTGTAAGGAAACAAGTAAAAGAGTACTTTTCCTGAGCTGATTTTAATAATGTAGAGTCTGATTAAGATGAAATGGGATAGAAATATAATTGGTGGATTTCAGAGGTTTGTAAATATTAAAATATATAAAGGATTATCTCAATAATATTTAAATGATCCAATCAGTTAAACTTTTTAATCTGTAGCAAAGCTCCTTGATTAACCCTTTGAAACAGAACAAAAAAACACTAAACAAACAAAATGCTGTATACATATATAGCTACCCTCCCAGACATTTCCAGACACTCACTCTGTGAAGCCTTTCCACTTCAGGTAGTATTCCACTTTTCCATTGTTGACTCTTCGATGAATTATTTTTTCCACAGCAAACTCCTGTACAACTGTTGTCTCTTCTGCTTTCCTGTTTTTCACATTCTGCTTTTTTCTCATGTTTTCCTGAGACACATGAACACATGTAGCCATTTAGCCAATAAAGAACACAGACCTGTTTTGTCGCTATAACAATCAGGCAATGTGCTTAGTGAATGCTACAATAAGACTTCACCATCAGGTACTTGGCTGCAATGTGATGTGAACACTACCGTATGTTCTAAAATTTTAGGTCTGTATTTCCAGTGTGCAAGCCAACTGAATGGGGGAATTTTTAAAATGCTACCTATGACACACTGGACTCTCGTCCACTTTGGGCACATGGGCAACCCACCTCATATCAGACCCAGCCAGACATTGGACCCATACATCGGCCCAATGTGGGCTACACAACCGTGTTCCTGCATAAGGCCATTGTTGTTGTGTATGAGTTAGGATCAAAACAGTAAATGGCAGATTATCATTGTTTTTAATACTAATCTTGATTGTTAATGACGAGAAAAATTATTATAAATTTACTTGTGATTCAAATCATTTCAACATATAGCTTTTAAATCTAATGGTTTGTGGTCTATTTGCAACATCGAGGATTTTGCAATCTTTCAGCTGGTGATGCTTCACAATTTGTTTGTAATTGTATGTCACACATTTGTGGCAAATAGTCCATGTGGAGGTTAAGCAAATAGCTGTAAATTCCCAGCCAGGCTGCTTTCTATGATCGCGATGTTAACCTGTGCTAAAAAGAAAAAGGCAACAATAAATAACATTGGAACGTTCATTTCTCCGCCAGCCTTTAATTAATATAAGAATAAACAGACTGATTGAAAACACTACACTTTTGCGCATGCGCTTAAATTCCTAGAGGCTGCAACAGCATTGCAAACCGGACTTCCGGCTTCTTCGCGATTCGGATTTATTTAACCTATAAAAGACCCTTGGTCTCTTTTTTGATAAGAAAGTTACTGGTTTTCACCTAAAGGTCATTTCAAGTAGTCTGTAAAATCCTTGTCTATCTTGTGTCACATTACAGTCTCATTCACGTTGCGTTCAAACAAAATAAATATAAAGGAAAAAAAGGTGCTACAATTTTTCACATGCAAATTCAGCAGGAAACACAGGTTTCTCTTATTATTGGTCTCTATTGACGATGATTCAATACATTACTAGTGCAGATTGTTGTATTATAAAAAGATACCGAATGTTTTAAACTGTTTAAAAGGTTTGATTGGAGCTATGTTGTATTTTAAGAAACGGGAACAAGAAAACTTTGCTAGAAAAAAAAGGACAACTAACAGTGGTCTGCTGTCAAACGTTTAGAAAACAAAAAACAAACAAACTAAATATTTTGGGCAAAAATAATGGCTTGGTAAATATAAAAAAAAGATTAATGTACACCTGATATTCACATCCCCAAAAAACACCGCACTTACACACACATTTATCATTATTAAATATCTGTCCTGTGAAATAACATCTTTACATTAAAACTGCACATGCTGATGTTTCACTGGAGGTTGTGACTTAAATAAACTGCGCTATCTACAGCATTTGTCTTAAAAACTGTTTAGCCGGAAATAGAAAACCTTAGGAGTCGGTTCAAAGAGTCGACTCCTTAACGAAATGCATTATGACTAAGCGGTGACACTAATTAGAAATTAAAATAAAACGCTTGCACAGCAGTTATGATTGTTATATTGTCATTATCCGGCTGTCTAGACAATGTTATTAATGACATTGTCTTCTGTGTGAATAAAGTGTGCGTTAGATTTAGAACATTTCTGCAACATGAAAGTCAGTTTCATAGATGAAGCATGACCACAGAAGAAGGATGTTGTAAGTGTGAACTGCCTACCTGATAATGTTACAGGCTTCTCCCAGTTCAGATCCCAGTACAGATCCCAGTCCCGCACTCGTCCTCTACCGACTCTCGTTTGTAATCACTGCTAGCGATCATACGTGTGATGTGCTTTGGGCGAAGGTGATCATCAGATCCTGTAGGAGCTTTGTTGTGTTTACAAACTTTACATGAAAGAGTTAAATTAAAAATGGCAGTAAAGCAGACGCACCGGAAGTGAAGAAGGAGGAAGCGGGGAGGGGGAGAGGGAGAGGGAGGGGAGAGGGAGGAGAGAGAGAGAGAGAGAGAGAGAGAGAGAGAGAGAGAGAAAAACCTACTTGTGGACCAATCACAGATCATTTACAGTATAAGCTGTTACACACCAATTTATACACACACACACACACACACACACACACATATATATATATACATATATATATATATATATATATATATATATATATATATATATATATATATATATATATATATATATATATATATATATATATATATATATATATATATATATGTGTGTGTGTGTGTGTGTGTGTGTGTGTGTGTGTGTGTGTGTGTAATAAAAAGCCAAAGAGCAGGTTTATGGATGTGGTGAAGGAAGACAGATGTGGTTGGGGTGAAAGATCCAGATGTACAGGTCAGGGGGGTATGGAGAAGGATGACCCGCAGTGGCGACCTCTAATGGAAAAAAAAACGAAAAAAGGAGATTATATCAATCCATCTGAAGTATTAATGTTCTGGTATGAACTGGCAATGAGGACGACAAAACCGGATTTTTTTTTATTTTTACTTTGAACCATAAACAAACTTAATCCTCTTATTCTTCTTTCAGCTTCTCTCATTAGGGGTCGCCACAGCGGATCATTCGTCTCCATACCCCCTGTCCTCTACATCTGCCTCTTTCAAACCAACTACCTGCATGTTTTCCCTCACCACATCTATAAACCTCTTCCTTGGTCTTTCTCTTTTTCTTCTTCATGGTGGCTCCATCCTCAGCATTCTTCTACCGATATACCCCATGTCCCTCCTCTGCACATGTCCAAACTATATAAATAAACTTATTCAATATTTACAAAATCATCAGACTTGCAGTACCAGTAGATGGCCACTTGGGGGAACTATTGATCAGCTGTAATAAGTAATGTGTCGCAAGTCTCTTACAGCAGCCTCGAGAGAATTATTTAAAGCCATCGGAAATAAGCAACTTGTGAAACCGTACAATAAAAACGTAACCTGTAGAAGCTAATACAGATACAATAATTTTACAGGTGATCAATTGGCTAAATTTCTTACGTACAGTTAAATGTATTGCACAAATGTTTTTTTTCTTGTGTATTTTTTTAACAATTTAACGCACGACACGTTTCACAGCCATTTCCATACGTAAACGAGTCATTAGCCTATTTTGCACCACGAAGTAGCAAAAGTGATATTAGTATTCAAAGAAATCGAGCCTCGATTCTAAAGCAAAACTTGATACAAAAAGAGCAAGATAAATAAATAAATAAAATAAACATGTGCATCTATTTTGTCAGCAGCACCATTGGTAATTTTATTTATTATATAATATGTTATATTCCAAAAAATTCACCATTAAACAAGTGAAAAATAACTGCTATGCTTTATATGAGTACATATTAATTTTTCAAGTATATGAATCTCATCTTCCTGAGCTGCTCCTGCTCAGAGGAACCGCTAGTGGGCAGTACATTTCTGTACCTCCCCTTTTGGAACATAACTGACACTCTCACACTATCCAATCAGAGAGAATGCTGAACCTGATTGGTTTACTTGTTCAACCAATCGCAACTTGCGTTAAAAAAAAGTGGTTTGTGATACAGGGTTACTTTTTTAAATTCACATGATTAAAATTAATCTATTTTAACTAACTTTCTCAGTTACACCTTAAAAACTTAAAACACATTAAAGAAGTAAGATGTTTAAGGTGTATCTTGCAGACCTTTCTCAATTGCTTTGCTTCTTCCAGCTACAAGCACTGAGCCAGAGAGGGAGTTACACTGCAGTACTGGTAAAAATGAACCATCATAAACTTTTACTGCATATTAAATGGTACATTTACCTTTTCATTTAATGCCTCCATTGATTTCAGCCATGATGCAAATTCAAAACCATGAATGAATTTTCTTATAAAAGAAATAAAATACAACAAATTCCTGTCTTTCACAACAGAGTGACTAATTTAATTATAGAATAATGTCTATGAGGCTTTACCTAAAACATGTAAAAACCAACCAAACAAACAAAAAAACATGCAGAAATTTGCATGGGGTAAACAGGACACTTTACCATACTCATGCAGTCACACACTGATTTACAGGCCATTCAAAAGTGGAGTCACTTTTCATCCTGCCCTTTTTACGATAGCTAAACTCCACAGAGGAGGTAAAAAGTTTATAATCACAGTTACTGTTTCCATTATGGATAAATTTGCTTCTGATCATAGCAATTTATATATATATATATATATATATATATATATATATATATATATATATATATATATATATATATATATATATATATAGTATAAAGGGCTAACTCTTCTTTTTAGAAGTAGTGCTGCTGTTTGCTAGTTTATTTTTACTTTCATATTTTTTAGTTGTAGTAAATTTTGGGTATCGAAATTCTCTAAGCTGTGTATTTGCACAAAAAGCTGAAAAATAATTAATTTTTATAACTAGTTTTTCATGACACCATTATTTGTCCAAAATAGATTTTACACATAATATGCATGGCTTCACTGTGCCATTTGTGCAACAGAGCTCTCTCTCTCTCTCTCTCTCTCTCTCTCTCTCTCTCTCTCTCTCTCTCTCTCTCTCTCTCTCTCTTTCTCTCTCTCTTTCTTTCTTTCTTTTTTTAAATAAACCTACTCTTATTGTTCCTATGAGCTATAACAGGGCTTGTCAGCCTGAGGGCTGTGTGCATAATGGCTGACAGATGGGTTGCGGTGTGTAAGTGCTCCTGTGTTTCTGTGTCAAAACCCTGCTTTTTGCAGTCCCTCTCCTTAGTCTGCTTTATATCTAGTGCGGAGTGGCAGTTTTGGAACATGCCGTGGGTGAACGTGCTCTTTACTGCAGCCATGGCCCCTGTCAGGCTAGAAATGTGTCCAGATGGAAGAACCCCACTGTGCATGCCTGGCCAACACGATGGGGGTCCAGAGAGCTGATCTGTGAGCTGTTGGTCGGCTGTGACTGGGCTTTTTCTCTGCATTGCGTTCCTGGATCCTGGCACGCTATTTCAGCCTAGCTCAAGTTACGGACGCGCTCATGCCGGTTGTGTCAGACATGTTGTTTTTTCAGTGTGTCAACCTCATGAACCCTGGCCAGATTAGCTGGAGTTTATTTAATGAGAATGTTGCAGGCACACTTAATTCATGGAGAGGTTTCTGAAAGGGTCAACTGATTTACAGTGAGGAATTTTTGAAGGTGGTTAAGAACTCATACAGTACATTCTCCTGTTCCAGCCAGAAACACATAAGTCATGTTTAGTATACTTCCACAGAGTTATGTATTAACTTGCTTATGAATTGAGTTATTTGATTACTGTCAAATCATGTAATAGACTCCCTGAATAACAACGCTCAATACGTAGATTTCCCAGGTATGGAATATATTTGTAACTCACTTCTGTGTTTCTTTAAACTTTTAACCATAATTTACAACAGTATAAAATAATTATTCCTGGTTTATGTTAAGTGAAGTGTATATATATATATATATATATATATATATATATATATATATATATATATATATATATATATATATATATATATATATACTTCACTTATAACATTTAGCTGCAGTTGAAATAGTACTGAATGCATAGAAGAAGAGCTTAACAGAAATACACAAATTATTATCAGGCTTTCAATGTTCCAAGGTTAAATACTAATGGAAGCCCCAATCGATAAATAATCTTAAGTTACACATTGCAGCTGTTTGCTGTCACGTAATTAAGATTAGTGACCAGGAACTGATATTGCAACCAGAACCTATTTTTCCATTAATTGAATAACTGAAGCACAATTATCTTTTGGTTTTGAAATTTTAAGCACACTTTAAATATTGATATATCATATCTATAAACCAATACATTACAGAATTGTCGTTAATGCATAATTTAATGTAAATTATTTATAGACAAATAAAAAACAAATAATCTTCAGTCATGAGTGAAGAAATTGATCAAAAGTACTTGTTTAAGCCATCTGCTATTTAACATTTATGAGTCTGTGTCTTGTTTAGGTTTCATAAAAAAACCCCAAAAAAACCCAATAATAAAACATGTTTCAGTATGAAACAGATTCTACAGAAAGTCTGTAAAGTCTTTACATTTCTTTACAAGCTTGCACATTGCAGTTGATCATTTTTATTAGGATTGTTTTGTTGTAAAAATTTCACCTGAATCAGAGAAATCGGCTGCTCTCGGTTTGAGCGTCTCATACCCTTCACAGTAGTGTATTTGTAATAACCGTCAGCTCTGTGTGTTTTGTGATAGAATATATCTATCACACATCTCACTTTAGCTTTCCATATCAGCACTCAAATCGTCATTATCAGTGGTGTGTCAGCCACACTTAGGGCAGTCATCTGTCATTTTGCACTCTTTGCTTTGAAAAGGCCGAACCTGACACCAGCTGACAGCCTCTGTTGTTTACCCTGCTGCATGGACACGGCTGATTGTTCGGTGAACATGACACTGCATACTGGGCGGGCGCCTGGGCCCCCTCATCACCTAACTCTCAGCACCTCTGTCAAGCCCCAAACCTAACAGAGTATCAGATTTATGAGTTCATATTCGAACAATCTGTGGTACGGGAGATGATTTGGGTTGGAGAACAGAGGATGGGTTCAGATTGGAACTGACGTCCTGGAGAAAGGCCGAGGTAGTAAGTGAAGAAAGACCACCGAATCAGCTTTCAAAGAGCTGTCTTCTGCAGCTCAGTGCTCTACAGTTCATTTCATTCTGTTCAATATAAAAGTCTTGAAAAAAAAGTCTTGAGCCTGACTACAATCTAAATGGTGACTCAACCCTGGAAATCCTTTAACCTGCCGTAATGTAAAGTTTTTAAGGTATCCTAAATAGTGTAGACAACAAGTAAAATTACTTCTTTTAGTTGTCTATTTTCGAAATAATCAAAATTCCATTTTGGTAATATAGATAGATCTCTCTATTCATCCCATGATTTCCATTATAGCATCATGTGGTGTATTATGTAATATGATATCTTCTTGCCTAGCCTTTTATGCATTACAATTTTTGTTAGAAAATGTAGTTTAGAAATGTTACTGATGCATTTTACTTAAATCATAAACTGAACATCTAAAATTTTCAAATAGTTTTTGTCAACACATTAACCAAATTGCAGAATGAATTAATCTACCACTATGATACAAGTGAAATGAAGTCCTAATTACAAGTTCACTATTTTAGCTCTGCTGTACCTGAATGAACTTGTACTATACTATACTATATATATATATATATATATATATATATATATATATATATATATATATATATATATATATATATATTCTCTTTTTCTCATTTATTTCTTATTTTATTTGCACACATAGTACTTGCACACTCACTACATATAGTAAGTAGTGAGTGTGCAAGTACTATGTGTGCAAATAAAATAAGAAATAAATGAGAAAAAAAGAGAATTATAAGAGAATAATGAAATATAAAAAATGAATTATTGGTTTCCTGTGTATTGGTTATGTAGGCCTATAAACAAAATTTTTTTGCTTATAATAGCAAATATGAAACAACAAAAAAATGTAATGTTGTACATCATATTGCATAATACACCACATAATTATTAGTAAAACTTACCAGACATTTTTTTTATTTTCTTACTCTAGGCTATGTGTTTTTAATAATGGTTTTAAGTGAAATATTAACTTGTTTATTTTATTACAGTTCATTGGTCTTTTACATATTACTGTGTAATTGTCATTTTTGCCAACACTTATTATGACAGTATTTCTTATCAGAAAGGTGTAGACAGATAACAGGAAAATAAATTCTGTCGACAAAATAAGAAATGTTTTTTAGATGAATGGGTAAACTTTTAAACTTTCCAACAATGGGTTCAATGTGCAAATGTTATGAGACCCTTTTTTTATAATTGCTTTTTGTGTATTTATCAATTAATATTTAAAAATAAACATTTTTTTACATAAATGAACAAACATTTTACTATTGAAGTGTATTGATGTCGCAATGTTCTTGGATGGCTCATGTGTCGTGTGATCATCTTGGTTAAATGTGTGAGAACTCAAATGTGTGTGTGTGTGTGTGTGTGTGTGTGTGTGTGTGTGTAAAGAGGGGTGTTTAGCGTTCTTGAGTGGAAGGGCCTCTTGCTCAATACAGAGACGTGAATGTGTCTAGATGTGTGTGAAAATATCAACAAAGAAAGATCTGTTGGTGTTGCTCCTCTCTGATAAAGGCTTTTCTGGTCACAGTAGTAGACTGTTGGTGCCTCTACATACTTGAAGGAACAAGCATTTAAGCATTTAATGCATAGCAAATTGGGTAGGAATCTCTCTCTCTCTCTCTCTCTCTCTCTCTCTCTCTCTCTCTCTCTCTCTCTCACTCTCTCACTCTCTCTCTCATATCATAGACCCACCTTCATTTTTTCTCTTACTTTTTGACCAATAGGGATTAGTACTTTAACAGTGCAGTTAATGTAGATATGCAGTGTTAGTTATAGGGTTACGTTGAGTGTGTCCATGTGTGTATATGGAAAATGAATGTTTAAAGGGGGTGGGGGATCAGTGACTGTGAGAGAGTGTGCAGACATCCTGTGTCTGACAGGGATCACATTCAGCACAGAACCCCACTTATTTCCCCCCTGCAGGCCACACACAAACCTCTCACTCACTCTAATTAAGAGAGAATGCTGTGTGTTCAGCATGCAGTAGTATCGGGAGAAAGTGGTAGATCGACAGAGACAGACTAGCAGGGAGACATTGAAAAAAAGAAAAATAGGGGGCAACAATTATCTTTTCCTTTTCAGTCTTTTCCGGTAAGCCTTCAAAAGCCCCCTCCTTCCTGATTATGTGCTGTAAACCTACTCCTCTTCTGAAGCCGTAATGTCTGTGGTCATTATAAGTGCTGTGCAACACAGTTGAGCAGGACTAGGTATTGACCCGTGACTCCAGGATATTCTCTGAGAGGAAACCAGAGCTTGCATCAGGATCTGCTCCTGCATAGACTGCATTATTTAAAGTCTTGCCCGAGGGGATATGCAGCCTAATGGGCTCCCTAAAAGCACCTGAGCAGAAGGCTGTGGTCAGTGTGCACATTAATCTTCACATCACCTGTGGCATTCTGCTGCATGACAGCTCATGTGGTTCACATTGTAGAGGTCAGATATATAAGAAGAAAGATTGTAGGGGCTTTTTTTCCGTTAAGTGCAATAACACAATGTAGTGTAATGAAGAGTAGTGCAAGGAGTGTTTTTGCAAGTAAAGTCAGATTCAGATCTGCTCTAACTGAGAAACCCAGGAATAGGCTTCCATGCCTAGCAAGCATGACCTGTTACTGAAGATAAATGAATGAACAAACAAATGAGTTAATGACAGAATAAATGAATTAACAGATCTGCATACTTTGTGTATGTACCTAATGTTATGCTAACCTTCTTCTTTACAGCAATAAAATAGATCCAACATTCAAATCCCAGGGAATCATTATCAGTAGCACATACCACATACCAAGTAAAAACAAATAAAGTAGTATCAGTTTTAATTTTTAATGATCTGAGATGATAAATTCCTGTGAAATGTTTAGATCCGTAGAAACATCTGTATTAGCTAAATTATTACATTTGTTTGCAGTTGAGAAGAAAATATCTCAGACTAATATGTCTAAATATATAAACAGCAAGTGGAAGATGTTTATTTGTTTTTATTTTCTTTGCAGTTTTCTGATTTTGCATTGGTAGATAAATAAATTCAAATCCCTTGTGACTTTTTCCAAACCTTGGTGGTTTGAACATAGATTAATTCTTTATTCAGTATGATACATTTCTCAAAGTTGTACCATAACATATACTTCTGCCTTAAAAAAATTGAGATGTTTTTGCATGTAAATTTTTATCCTAAAAAAACAAAAACAAAAAAGGAATTTGTATGTGAAAAACATCCAATTCAGATTAATATTTCTTTCATTAGCAATGCAAGCAAAGTGTTTCTGAAGCGACCAGTTAATATCCAAAATTAACATATTTTCTGTTAGTGGCTGTGTGTGTATTTGTGTTTGGAAAAAAGTAGCATTCGGGGGAAAAACACACTAGTGGGAAACTGTGACTGCTCTTTCACTTCAACAGGTGTTGATCCCATGGCAGGAAGTTTCCGTAGCACAACACGAAGTCCATTGGAGCTGACATCAAGCTGACAGGCGGGTGAATGACACCAATGAGAATGGAGCGCTATCCTCCGGGCCAAGCCGCCTCACAATGAGTGACAGGGTGCAGGCGGGAGAATAAGCTGCCTTTGAACCTGAAATGATTCTTTTTCCTCTTTTTTCTTAGCCCTTTTCTTGCTTTTCTCATCTCAAGGTGCACGTTCCCCCCCCAGCCCCAATTCCTCCATTCCATTCAGCAGCATTTTGTTTCCTCTCTCTATCTCTCTTTTCTCTCTCTCTCTCTCTCTCTCTCTCTCTCTCTCTCTCTCTCTCTCTCTCTCTCTCTCCTTGTGTGTGTGTGTGGACAGAGTGGAGAGTCAGGCGTGTTAAATGCTTTCCTTTCACTAGTGCAACGTGTCAGTCAGCTCACTGCTCCTGTTTTGTTTGGAGCTGTCAGCCCTGCTGGAACAGGGAGAGGAAAAAACAGAGGCGTGGAGAAAAAGGGAGAGAAAGTCACAGGGGAGAGTGGGATGTGTGGGTGGAGGTGTGGAAAGGCAGTTGGCA
The DNA here is from genome assembly GCF_014805685.1 of Silurus meridionalis. NCBI lineage: Eukaryota > Metazoa > Chordata > Actinopteri > Siluriformes > Siluridae > Silurus > Silurus meridionalis. The sequence continues at coordinate 17,808,477 of NC_060887.1, forward strand.
GGCCTATAGGAGAGCTTGACCCACCTCAGTGGCACACCTACAAGTTGTCTGAACTGTTTTAGAAAATTGCTATATGTCTTGAGACTGGGATGTGACTACGACAAAAGACATAGTTTAATTTCTATATAGTTAAAATTAAAATTAAAGAAAATAAAGTTCTTTAGCATAAATTTACTTTTTTTGTCCATAGCATCAATCCAAACCTATATTCAAACACTTCTCAAAATGCCCACATTGTTAAAGAATCAACAGTGTACTTCAAAATACTATAGTAGGCAGAAATCTTTTGCTATGCTGTTTTTCCAGGTCTATTTTGTGGGAGTAATTTATAAAGAAAAGAATTAAACTTGTAAGCATTCTGTGTTTTAAAACCCCCTATGTTGTAGTAAACCGGAATATATGTAGACATGTTTTCTACAAAGTTGCTGTCAATTCTCTTCTCCCTGTCATCTAGTCTTCTGCATGTTTGATTATAAGCTGGAGGAGCATGTCGTGCTTCTATCTGGCTGTTTGCTTCGACCCGACTCATCTTTTGTAGCACAGCCTCCTCCACTCTGCCTGAAGAGCTTCCTTTACAGAGTGCCAATTACAATCAGGAGAAGGAGGACTCTTTGACAGCTCCCCCTTCCTATAAGGGCCAAGGGTGGGAGGTTAGGGTCAGGCTACGATGAGTGGGCTCACTGAAAGTGAGAGGGTGAGGAAGGAGAAAGGATAAGGAATGAAAAATATAAACAAATAATACAGTTAGCAAAATTCCATACAATGTGAAATGATATTACCAAATCATGTAAACTCAAACATCATCTTACGTCCTCTGGGGTTATACAGAGAGGGATTGAGGAGTGAAGTTGCTGCTACAACTGCTCTCCAAGCTGGAATTGAGCTGGAGACTGGCATACATCTGCCCTGGCTCTTTGCCTTGCTGAGTGTCAGGCTGCAGATGGAAGTGCTTATTTGTAATAATAAACCCTGGGAATGAGGGAGATCTGTGGCCTCACATCTCACTGGCTGCATGCATGAATCCACAACTGAACTGCTTCTTATTTTCTGCAGACAGTCCAAAAAGATCAGGAACCAGCCCTATATATTTCTTAGACATATCTTTTTCAAAAAATAAGGAAATGATGCAGGTTTGGGATGCTCTTCTGTGTTGAATCAGTGTTCATTATATTAATTGTTTAACATTATTCCAAGCCTTTATTTCAATAGAACGGATATAAATATAGTATCAATTGCTACAATGCTACAATATCTCAGGTAAGGATGCAGGGACTAAGCATAAATCACTATTGCTAAATTAACACACTGAGGTGAGTTAATACTGTTACCTTCTAATGAATACTGAGTAATTACTCTGTGAGCAGTAATGAAGTATTGGGCTGGTTGTTTATTATGAGCTAAGCAATATTAGTTGTACATATGTTTTGAAGACTGTGGAAACTTATTAATAACATCAGCTCCTCAAATATATTAACCAACTAACACCAACTAGTTCAATGTTAATATTATAAAGATAAAAATAAATATGAAATAATTGCTGTAGTAAATACTAACTTACTTAATATGTACTACTATTAAGGATACTGATATTAACCTATTAATGATTATAACTATAAATATATGTACTATATACAGTATTCATTATTAGATAAGCAGAGTAAGTAGTAGTAATGTAGGTTTTTATATAATTAGTACTATTCATTTATCTGCCATTAATTTTACTTACTAGTTATCCATAGACTTAATCAGGAGAGAACATGCCAAAAATATATAGTGCTAGTGTGTACATTCTGTCAGACTTGTGTGGAACAGTCATACTAAATGTGTTTATTTATTTTTTTTATGTTCCTCTGGGCCAGTTGGTTAAACTGGACATTTCTCCACAGTCACCAGAACGATGTCTTTCATCTCTGTTTTTTTGTGGGATGTTGACAAAAATTAAAATGAGCTGACATTCAACGCAGTGCCAAAATCAATGTTTACCATAAAATGATTCATACATTTCTTCACTGGTATTGTCAGACCAAATTTACATCAAAGAAAGTATGATTGACCACTCACAGCCATGGTGAGATTTGGATTAGTTGGTTTAAAGTGTTGAATGTCCACAAAATGTCAGCAATTTCCCTCTGCAAATAAACACACAACACTCCACGGTTGCTGCAGCTCCCATCCCACAGCAAGAAAAACAACACCTTCTTCTTTCTGAAAGTGGCTGAACTCTTACTGCCCTCATATTGGGAACGTGTAGACAGCAACAAACAGCAAAAACTGAATGAGGTAACTCTATGTGTGAAATCCACATGGTTAAAGAAGCATCCATTTCTGATCAGAATGCAAAAATGCATTTAAAGAGAACTCAACTGCAGCCACAGTAACAAACTGTGCCTTTTGATAGTGCTCAAACACTTTCCCTCATTAAATGGGTCAGCAAGCCAATTATTGTACTACACCTTAATCAGAAGTCAGTTCACTAAGAATAGTCAATTAATGCCAAGCCAAGTCTACTGTCCGCCATATGACTCAGTCTCAGAGCGCCTGTCAATAACAGTGAGTATCATGGCTCTGATTGGACTTGCTTTTGTTAACGAACAGGTCAAACTGACAGGCTTGACAGCACTATGGCATGATGTCTTTGTGGACAAGAGAAGAGTGAAGTCCTGCTAGGCCTCACTGTCATGCTGCAGCTGCTGTCTGTCTCTTCTCCCCCCTCCCTTGCAAAGCTCCAGCTCTGCGTACACAGTCTGTTGACCCTCTGAGCTCTCTGCTCCCTCTCTCTCTCACAGCTGTGCAGCTTTGAACTCTAGATCGGTGTGTTAAAAGCAGCCAGGGCCAAATGCTGTTCGCAGTGTCACCCCAAGGCCTCACAAGCTGTTCTGAGTGATCCCGTTTTCTTCAAGCGAGAAGATCAGATATGCTGGAGGAAAACGAGACTGTTCATATGTGTAGCTGGACCACAGTCTGATTCATTTCTCTGCCTGTGTTTCAGCTTCATGGTTATTATATTATCAAAAACAATACAGCATTGTTTCTTCACACTGTTAGTGGCATGTAACCAGCACTTATTACTTAATAAGGTTTTCTTTTTTAGAAACACACCATGCCCTGGGTGGATTTATTGAGGTTAATATTTTTCATCTAAAAGCAAACCTGCACAATGAGTGCAATTTGCTGCACAAAGCAAAAAAACACTGATATATAGAGCTAGTTTGACTTTAGTCATGTGTACACTCATATACTTTACTTTATGTGTTTATAAAGCACAATTTAAAAAAAAGGGAATTTTAACAATATCTGTTTTTATTCTCATAATCATGCTTAAATTTTTTGGTACCTTATTCATACTTGCTTTTCACACACTTTAACATAAAGTTTCACCTGTAAGATTTTTTTTCTTCTTTTTAAGAAAATTAATACACTGTAGAAAATCTAAAATGTGTTCTCTACAGAGGCAAATAAATTTATACTATAACTATAACTATAACTTTTTTTTTTTTACAAATCTGCCTAAATAGAAATACTTTTTTATTAAAATAATGTGGCTAAAAATCCAACCTCAACAGCAGTTAAAAATGAAAAGCAGAGTTGGAAATTTAAGACTGAACAGAGCAAAACATGCAGGATTTTTCCTCTAACAGAGCAGTGAATGCAGGACCATCTTTTTAAGAAAACAAAGCCGAAGTCCACTCTTGTCTGAATGTGCACTAATTGAGTGAGACAGGCCTCAGCTGCCTGCCAGTCACAGAACTTGTGCTTTTTTTAATTGAGCCTATTTGTTTGCCTTGATTACATCCAGCATCATAGCATGAATCCTGTCATCTCATTGTCAGTCTTGTGGCTTATATACTTTGCAGTATGTAAACAAATATGCCAGTGCTTTCAATAGTTGATATTACATTTTACAGAAGTCTGGCTTCAGGTAATAGAAAATTGCATGAAGACATCTGAGAATTTTGAATGCATGCACATTAATTTAAAATAAATTGATGAAAAAGTATGATGTTTAGTAATTAATCTTTTTTACCTTTGCCTCTTTTTAGACTGAATAAAATGTCTTTTAAACTTTCTTTTAAACATTTAAAGCCAGCCAACAATTTCTTCATAATGAAATGCATTTCTGATCAACTACTTTACAGGAACCTGTCTTTTTTTGCACATATAGGTTTATATTTCGAAGATTATTAGAACAATTAATATTTACATTTAAGCCATGTAAGCTTTAAGTCTGTGTACTTAGAGACATGAGAAACAGATGGCAGCAACCTTTTTTCTGTTTGTTTTTCTTTTTTCAAATGTAGCAATGTCACATAGCAAAAATTTGTCTCTATTTGGTGAGTTTTATTCCCCACAAGTCCTTGAAAATGTAGCCTGCGGCTCTTTTTCTGACCAACTACCTGGAACTGACAAAACCAGAAATGGATTTAATTCAGCCATGCTCTGAACTGTCTCTCTTAATTTGGAGGCCATTCTGAAGCAATCTGGAAACTGTTATTCAGTCAGTCTTCACCATAATTGCATGCAGCTGAGAATTTGGTCCCATGTGACTAGTGTATGGTTTTGAGGGGTCCTTGTATGTAGAGAAAAACTTTAGATATAATAAGCACAATTGATCTTGTTCTAATTCCTTGCAAGAGTGGACTCGTGCTCAGGAAACGGGCTGGCACACGGAAACAGGCCTCTGTTTTTCTACATGTTCAATCGTACTTGTACATCCATTCTAACAATCACACTAATGTATAAATAAACATGCATGCACATTCCTATGGAGACATGCAGTCACTCTCTGTCCATCTTATCTCTCTCTCTCTCTACACACACACACACACACACACACACATACACACACACATACACATGCATAGACACGCAAATCCAAACAACTGCACACATTGACTTAGATCTGGTCGTTTCCGAGAGCGGAAATCTGCAGCTTGTTGTTTTGGCATATGTGACACAGTAAACAGTCCAGCAGTTTGTTTGATTAGCCCTAAGTGCTGTTGACGGCGGGTGGTAAACATTGTGGGCTTTAGGGTTGTCTTCAACTCAGAGGTCAGGAAAAGAACTGAGAGAAATTTGATACCCACAGGAGTGGTACGAACTCAGGAATCCACATGATGGTGGAGCACTGCCCTGTGAAATTATGATTGAAATTATTTCTTTGTCTGTGTAGTAATTTTACCTTCTTACCTGTAGTCATATTCCCAGGTGGTAAGAGAAACCAGGAAAAAAAGCAAAAACTATTAAAAAAAACAAAAAAACATACTTGTTTTTAGTCCTACAAGCTCACAAGCATTTGACTTTCACAGCTAATGAAAAATGTATATACTAATAAAAGGCAAGCATGGCTTTTCTTGTGTCAAAAGCATGCTTATTTAAAGATATTCAATCCCTTACATACCATGATATTACTTTTCTGTCAAAAATGTGCCATAAATATTATGTATATATTATACACATATAAAAGTATATACAAGTCTTAATGTCAATATATGTTTGGACTTGGATTTGTGCATTCAGCCTTTGATTCTGTATGTTCTATCTATTTATGTATATATATATATATATATATATATATATATATATATATATATATATATATATATATATATATATATATATCAGAGAGCAAGAGAAAAGAAAAAAGATCAGAGAGAGAAAAAAAGATGGGGTAAGACAGGGGAGTGGTAAAAGAAGGTCAAAGGAGGTGAGTTAAAGTCAGGCCAGTCAATGAAGCCATCATTCTTCAGAGTTGAAGACCTGTCTGTGCAGCAGATGAAATATAGGCCTTTTGTGTGTCTGCAGACGAACGACTGCCCTGATCTGTAATGTGAGAAACACAGCTTTATCTGCAGCCTCTGCACTTTCTGTGTATCACACTGAGTCTCTTTGGTAATATACAAGTACACCAATGACCACCCAAGCACATTTAATCTAATCTTTCCCCTCAAACACATGTTTTATTTGCAAAGTTTTATTTTAGAAGGAGCAAGAGTTAGAGGACTGCAACTGCCCTTATTTTCCCTTCCTCACAAAGGAGGCAGATTAGACCCAGTCACAGAATTCCACAGTTTATTTGTTGTTTTGGGGTTTGTGGAGTTTTAAAATCAGCTACACAAAAGCAGGCTTTCTAAAAGCAATGTTCAAAATGCAGTGGCTGAAATTTACCAGGCACCATTGAAACTACTAATGGATTCACATGCTGTGGTAAAATAGGATCAAAAAAAAAAAAAAAAGGTTTTGGCTTATTAGCATTTTTGCCAAAAATGAAGCCTGTAATCAATAAAAGCACCTAAAATCCATGTACCCTACAGTAGTGTATGAATTATTCAAAGCACTAAGATAGTTCCACAACCTGGTTGCCTCTGCTTTGTGGTTAAATCTTACCTATAGATAGACATTTAAACAAACTGATGAATTAAATATTGTGGTCTAAATTAAATAAGAATAAATAGCTTTAAATGTTTTGTAGAAAGGAGGTCCACGAATGTTGGTGTCTCCAGCCTCCAAAGACATTGCAGGAACAGGCTCATCACTTTTATTCTCTCTAGGGAGGCTTATTAAAAACCGGTACCCTCATTCATGCATATGGTGGAACAGCAAAAGTGTTGCTTCTGGGTTCCAGGTTTAAGTATGAGTTCAGGTTAGAGGTGGACTGGCAATGTTTAAAAATTGCCTATTGTGTGTGTGTGTGTGTATGAGTATGTTTGTGTGTGTGTGTGTGTGTGTGTGTGTGTCTAAATGGTGCACTGCAATTGACTGCCATCCTATCCAGATTGTTTTGTCACATAGTGGTTCTGGAGGCATTGCAAATATAGAAATACATACAAAAAATTTTATTATTTTTGAGACTGTCGTTCAGTCCCCCTCAAACCTAAAAAGTGAGTATATACAAGCACAAGAAACCTTAAGGTATTTTTGTTTCTGTGTAACAATATCAATGTTTATCATATACTAATTGTTATGCAATGTTAATTTCATATGTTTTCACATCTAAATCACAAAAGACCAAACGCACATAATGGCCCTTTGCCAATTACGATCCTTTCTCAGACCGTGTTAAAATATTCATGCACACTGGAAAGTCTATCCCTCAGAGAGAAAAAAAATCTATGCGCATGGCACTGGAACCTTAATCTATCACTAGTCGGCCATTATCCCTGCAGCTCTCATACCCGAGTGCCTGGAGACTAAAGGACTCCTCAGCTTCTTGCCCCTTCACTTTTTTTTACAGCTCCTGTTTCACTTAATGTGTCCATTAGTCTTTGCAAGGCAAGTCAATTCAATCAGCATGCATTTACACACAGCATTACTTCCTAATCATAGTGGAATTTTTGTCATAAGTTATCGCTGGGTTATTACACAATTCGTAATGGTTTCAAGTTATCAGAAATGTGTTAAAAATTTAAAAGCAATCACAATGTCCTAACAGCTGGTTGGGATTTAATATAGAAAATGTGGAACATTACAGGGCTTTCAGATATTTTATCTTTCCTGTAATCTATCAATCTCTCTCACAGTTTAATTGGGTCATTTGAAAAAAGCAAAGAGTTGAGGGAAAAAAAATATATTCACACAGGTTTTGTTTTGTTCTCATGAAAACACACATCCACTGTCATAACTGTCCTTTTACACACACTTGATTTCGTTATTATGATTTAAATTCAATTAATAATTTTAGCTAAGTTTTAGTTAGTTGTCAATAGTTTTTAAATATTTTTTCAATAATAAATGTTTATATTATATACAATTTTTTGTATATTTTTATTATTTTATGTTTTAGTTTCAGTTTAGGTTCATTAAAGTACATATGCATATGCATAAGCAGCATACCTAAATTATGTATGTTAATCTTACCTCTTGTGAAAACATTCTGTAACATTTGCCCAGTTTATAGGCTTGATTGTAGTAATGTTATCCCCCTTTAGCTCTTTAGTAGACCTGCAAACTCCAATATAGTAAGCTGAGTAGCTGAGTGAGAGGGAAAGTATGTTTTCGCTATGCAACTAGCTGCCACGGAGAGTAGGTATGCATTAACAGAGACAGAGTAAAAAAATAAGATTACATCTTATATTAACAACTTAAACAAGCAAATAGCTGACTAAGATTACTGTAAAAATACACCATGTTGAAGTGGTTCGTATCCCCTGAGAAAAGACTTTTGTTTAGATTTCAACATGACTCATTGTAGTGTATAGTCTTGCTGTCTGAGAGGGTTTTTGATTAAAGGACTTAACTAACAACTAATTAATTTTAATGTCATCCCAAAGATCCACCAGCCAAATATCTGGTCAACACTTGTTTTATTGTGTTTTCTTTTCTGGAATATTTCAGAGAAGGGTTTATCTGCTTGCTAGTCTCAGCATCAGATGCCTCCTCTATGACAAACAGATATCTTTTGGTTTCCAAAGTTTAAAGATGTTATCCACATTTATGCTATTTTCAGGAAATAGAACACCATGACTCCATAGACTTTTCTGAGCAAGGCTTAATCACTGAGGATTTAAAAACAATCTTAGAATTACATCATTAAAAGTTATTTCAGAGTTTTTTAAGCAGTTAGTGGTGAGTTTTCTGACAGGATCCAGGCAAAATCTGCAGTTGGTCATTTGTGATTTCTGCCAAACTGCCTCTTCTTGTGAAAATAGAAGGCTGGCCATGTTTAGTGATGAAAAGTAGCATACTCTCCAGTAACAGCTGAAAACCTGGCTTGTAAGACTAGCTGACTGCAGACCTCAGGGCATGTCTCTTAGCTCATATATGAACTCAAGGCCCTTAAATGTCATATGAATCATATGAATACTAACCCATATATGAGTGCAAAGCCAGACAGCTAGCAGTAACAATGAAAATCACAAACATTTACAAAAAATTAATAATGGCTTCCCATATTAAATATGTGTATAAAATTAGGAGTGAATGTAACTCTTGTTAACTCTTTGTATGTTTGCTAAATACTGCATTATATCTGAAGATATTTTTTGTTTCTACCAGCAGTATTGCCAGACCTTGGATGTTGTCTGGATTGTTCAGCATGTTGCAACACTTCATCATATATCATCATATAATAAATACGTGTCCACTAAGGAAAACACTGACTATGTAATCTAATACTCTAAGTAGCTCAGTTTCCATATTCCCAACAAATTACACAGAGAACTACATTATTTTCTGTGTTTTCTTGCACTGAGTAAACATAGTGTCTGTCAAAATGTCTGTTTTACTAGCATGTTCTTGTACCACTAAATATGATTAAGTTAAAGTTATAAAGTTTCTTACTCCAGTGCAATGTACATTCCTTTGTACAATCACAGTTACATTTTACTAATATTGAAGTTTCTTTTTCAAAAACCACCTTTGGAGAAGTCTGGATTTAAATGCCTAATAAGCATACAACATGAAGATAAAAATTTCAACTTAAAACAGATCTCATCATCTTCAGGTTGACACAATTTTGAATTATAATTCATTGCAACATTCATATATAGAATAGTAAGAAAATTGGCAAATAATTTAAAGAAGGTTTATCATGAGTTTTGTTAATAAGTCTGCAGATAAACCCAAGAAAATGTTATGATTCCAGCAGCAGTTTGCAGGTGCACGTCTACAGCATCTAGTTACGATTATACAATGAGGTAAGGGTGAGATTTGTTGTTAAGCTCTTTTCTTTGGAAAGTCTACATATATTTATGTGGCACCACTCAAATCTGCAGTTGGTGATTTAAAGTCACAAACAGAATGCAAAAGAGAGTATCAGGATGAATCTCACATATCTAGAGAACAATTATAGCAGTAGAAATGTGTCAGTGTCTGGCAACATAACATGTCTCACCATTCCATCTTTAACTAATCTGGGTTAGAGAAAATCTTGTGAGAGAAAAAAAATCCCCAGTTTACCAAAATGCTCTTTGCCTATGAACACACAAGATCTGATCCTTATTGTTCATTGTACATTTCATAGTTTTAATTGCCTGAAGAAACACTGTAGATTCCAACCTAGTATTAAGATTTAGACTGTGTCTGAGTTCTAACTATGAGGCCACACTATTGCGGAGTCTGTCTAGGAAATAGGTAAGCCCCGTCCTTTTGTCTCCCTATTCTAGGTACTGATAAAGAACCTGAACCTTTTGATTAATGTGGGCAATGTAGATAAAAGTAAAAGTAATAGTTTTCATTATGTTGGTAAGATGAAAAAAGATGTCTGTTTTGGACCAAAATTAAATATTCTTTTTCACACATGTATAGTACAAGTAAAATACATTTAATATTTTTCTCTTGTTAAAAAATGGCACACAACTTACAAAGTAGCTTAAAAAGAAATACAACATAAAATACTATTCTTCACTTTATTTGCCTCTTAGATGTACAACAATATTCTATCATTTAACTTTTTATGAGTTCCTTTATAATATGGATCATATCTCTCTTTGCGTCAATAATAGTGGCAATTCAGAAATTAATGCTCTCACTGTTCTGTCAATTTCAGCATACTCTTTCAGTGGCTGGATGTGCAATTCAGCAGAGGTTGTTGTGTATTTTACCTAAGATAAGACCCAACTGTTCTAACATGACACAATACTATTTTTCATATGTTCTACACATGCCTCCGAATCTGACCAACATCTGATGATGTGTGTTTCTTTACTTCTTCTTTCGGCTCCCATTAGGGAGTGAATCACCACAGTGGATCATCCGTCTCCATACCCCCTGTTTTCTACATCTGCCTCTGTCAAACCAACTACATGCATTTCTTCCCACTCCACATCCATAAACCTCCTCCTTGGTCTTCCTCTTTTCCTTCTTCCTAGTAGCTCCATCCTCAGCATTCTCCTTTCAATATACCCCATGTCCCTCCTCTGCACATGTACAAACCATTTTGGGCCTCCCTCACCTTGTCCACTTTGTTTGATGGTGTTAGAGTTTAAATGTGGCATATAAAGCTTCAGTTTAGAAGGCTCTTTTTGGTATTACTTTCAAAAGGCAAACAAAGCTTATGTGTTGTATTTTTGGTTAATTTTGCAAAGAAAATAGTAGACACAGAAACAAGTGGTGTTTTATAATTGAATGAATTCTGCCTGATGATTTCAACCTCAAGCAAACAAGCGTAGGAACTGGAAAGCAATCTAAAATGTGGACCAATCACAAACAGGGGAGGTCTTAGAACCACAGCCAGGATATATACAAGTAGTAGCTGTTCTATTCTAATATGCATATTTGTTTCTGTGAAGCAGATAGAAACTCTGTGAAGAAAATTTCCACCATTTTTGCGGTAATTGTTTTAAGCTGTATGCTAAATTCTATACTTTGTTCAGATGCATCTCTAAAAGTGTTTACTATGATATTCCCTCATATGCTGGGTTTGTAGTTTAAAGTGGACATGGGTTTGTATTTTATTATAAGACAATAAATTAACACTGCTAACAACATTTGCATTTACATTTATGGCATTTTGCAGACGTCCTTGTCCAGAGCAACGTAAAAAAGTGCTTTGAGTCTCTATCAATGAATAAATCTACACTGCTAGGCTCGATTACAAACACAAGATAAATCAGCCTACGATTTGTTGAGATAGTTTTTATTTTATTTTTTATGACAAAGCAAACATGGAAAAATGCTAGTTTATTTGGTACAAAAATAAGACCATATCAGCCATATGAATGTTTGAGAGGCTTGGAATAGTTAGGAATGCCCGAATCCACCTTTGTAAGGCTGTCTGTTTTCGGCCTGTGAATATCTTGTTCTGAGTGAAGTTAGCATATGAATGACAGAGGTCTTGCACATGTAAAGTTAACGCCTCACTTGTTACTATCTGGGGTGAAATACCCACCCGTCCGTCACACTGATGGCTCTGACAGCCATTCAGCAGAGCCCGAGGAGCCACAGTTTAAAATCAAAGCCCTTTGACTGAAGGAATCCAGGCCCACTCTGCCAGAGAGAAGGGGTGGAGTAGCCTGTCACAATGATGAGGCCTTGTACCAAATGAACCAATCCTAAAAACAAGAACCTGCAGTGATGATTGGTGCTCTTCATCACTTTGCAGCCGTGCTAGAAAATCAAGCCAGTGTCTAAAAATCTTCGGTGTACATTTGACATCAAGTCAAGCAGCTACACTGTAGGAGGGTTAACATGTTAACTGGTAAACAAAAAAGACACCACATAACAGGAGACTCACTTAAAAGTCATGAATTCTCTTGACTATCAATTCTCTGTCCCACTGAAGGGGACCAGTGAACAGTTACAGAGACAACTTGTTTTTTTTCTTCTTTTTTTCCATGAAATGGTTTGTTTTGCATGTGTTATGTTGTATAGTTAGTTTTAAAATAGCCTCAAAAACCTGAAATATGGTGCGCATAATGCCCTGCTACAACATGTGCTATTCGTTAAAGAGTTATTTTCCTTCTTCAAGGAAGAGCACATAAATTTACTCTTTACATGAAATATATCCACAGCGTGCCAGTGAATCTGTGCGCTGTTATTCAATACTGACATCCAGAGCAATACCTAAAAAGAGACATTGAATAATGAGAGTTTACAGTTGTTTTTTGAGAGAAGATTAAACAGAAAAGCCCCTCTTTAGGGCCAGTCCAATGAGGTAGTGCTCTTGTGTATTTAATAGTCAGGCTAATCACTTATACATGCAGGACCTCTCAAAAGGTCCAGACTTAAATTGAATATAACAGTAGAATAATTAATGAATTGTGTATGATGATAATGTATCTACTGGCATGTCGTAAAGATGTTTATGCATGTGTGTGTGTGTGTGTGTGTGTGTGTGTGTGTGTGTGTGTGTGTGTTTCATCACTTGGGAATGAAACCGATACAGATTTGCATTACATCTTTTGGAGGTAAATTTCAGGTCAGTTTCCATGTGCTCCCTGGAGAAGTTACTGTAATACTGGCAATGAACACACCTATGTGTAATGCGTTGATCTCACTCTTCTGAAAGGGTAGGTTATCCAGTTGAAAAATATGCTAATATATGTCTCTGGTATAGTTGGTTGTGCCTAGAGTTCGACTGCTAAACAGTCTGTAAATATGTTCAAACAACAACTGAACATAGTTTGAGAAAAATTATATATAGTTGGTACATATTTAATCCCAGACACTGAATAAAATGGTGATATAATAATATAGTGAATATTTTGTGCCTTATTTATATTGCAGCTGAAAGAGAAGACTTAATCAATGTCTAATCATTTCTAATACATGTGGTCTTTGATAAAGAACATCATATATTAAATTTGTGGCATATGGTTAATAGGATTTAGGTAAGCGAGACAGAAACCACTAATCATTAGAATATCATTAACCACTTATAAGAAAGAGAATTACACAATACCAGGCATGGAAACTTCAATCATTTAGATGAATTTTTTCATCTCATGTCAAAGCTTGGAAATCTCTTTTAGTGCAGTCTGCCTCCTGAAATTTTAATTCATTGCCATACTGGAGCACTTTCAAGTTCTCATTTCTCACATGTGAAGAGTGTTTGAACAGTTTGTACTGGTAGGTGACGATACAGAGCCAAATGTGCTAATGCTTAGCAGAATGCACGAGCGAAATGAGATTTACACACATAAACACATAGAAGCAGACACACATCAGATGCTGTGAATAATTTAGATTAATTAATGTTTGGTGTCATAGCAGAGATTTTATCAATTTCCAACTTGTCTAATAGCCTAAATAGTGTCGGATGAAATCACAAATGTACACGTAGATTAATTTTCCCTTATTGAGCTAGTCAGTAAAATGTATTGAAATAAGAACAATTTCAATCAGGAAGCATTGTATGTGTCATATAGTGAAAGATAAAATTAGATCAAATTAACAAATTCTGAGTATTAGTCTTCTTTGTGAGGGAACATGTTGCACAGCAGCAGTCATTCACATTGTTATCAGATTTCAACTGAAGAAAACACTCAAATGTTTCTTATAACATTCTGTGCTTTTGTTTTCTGCACTTTTTCTTTTTAAGCTCTTTCAACACTTAAATGGATACTTCAATGGACTACAACATATTTATATATAAAAAAAAAGCAAAAATCAGATATGATTGTTTTCAGCACGAGCTTCAACTCAAACCAGATGGCAAACTCCACTGAATTTAAATCGTGATTTGTTTTATGAATATTTGATTTTGAATGATTCTTATGCACTAATGCTAATAAGTTCCCATGTTACAGCTGTTTGATGGAAAACTTCCTTTGCATATTATGCCTTTTTTTTTTAACTGGATATGAATATTCAAAGACTGCTTGAGTAAACAACTTAGTTGATAAATAGCTGTCATTTAGCCTTTGCCAAATGTGCATATGATTTACTAAACACTCCATTCCCATTACTTAACTTAATATCATCCCTAAATACTACTTCATTACACATACATTATGCATTTGTAAACCCTACCACTAATGTTTACATTTCAGTCATTCTTCTTTACAAATAATCACCTTATTAAAAGGCTATGCTGTGTTTTATTGTGTTTAGCTGATATAAGTGGAAAAATGTGATTATTGAATTTAACTATTAGGTTTATATAATGAAATATTGCTGTTAAAATAAGGAAGGGCAAAACAGATAGATCTATAGTTCAATAGGGGAAATGTTCAAGCTATACACTGTGTGTAAAATGTTCTGAATTTTTTTCATGCTGTTTTTTGCTGTTTCCTTTTTGAAAAGTCAGTGGAGCCATGCTGAATAATAGATTGAGAATCGTGTAAGTCTTTTGCCTGCTTAAGCCCTGTGTGTCTGTCCAGCACAAAGCTTCTCTCTGCTGAATCAACTTCCAGCTTTATTAAAAGCACTACTTCAAACACTTCCTATTCTCAAGACCCCTTGTTTGTTAACCAGATCAAATGCTCAATTGCAGCTTTAAACTCCTAAGAAGTAAATAAACTACATGCTCAGAATATTTTGAATGCTTAATGGTTCTGTGACTTGGATTGGTCTCTCTTCTGGGAGAACCTTTAAAAAGCACTGTACAAACAAAATGATTTCTGGGTCGAACCAATTAAAGGGTCGAACTTTTTAAATGAATGCACTCAAATAAAAGTGAGTTTGTTTTTCAAGCAAATAAAGTATTTTTTTATGGTTAATGTCTAAAAATAAAAATGAATGACCATATTTCTTAATCCAAATATCCAAAAATATGCCCCATTTTTTTTTACATTTGTCTTTGAATTAAGCTACTATTTATTTTGTGACTCTAGTAAATGCATGCCTACAGAAAATATAAAAAATTAAATACCAATACCTCACTTATTAAAGATATTTTGACAAAATTAAATCTATAGACAAAAATTAAACATTATATTGAAATTAATTCAATATATTTTCTTAAACTAGATGAATAAATTGAATACTAGTTATTTAAATGAACACGTCTGAAGTCCAGCCTTTGCTACTACTGTTTATTTAAAATCATACAGCTTTTTGTTGTGCTTGTATCCACAGAATTTACCATTACACTGTACTGGTTGTACTCTTAGTGCTATAAAGCTCTAAATCAGATGAGAAAAAACCCCACATAGAATTTAGCATAACAGTATATTTTATTTACAAAACTTGTGTTTTTTCCCAAACATTTAAGAATCCAAAAAGTGCAAGAATTATAACATGAATCATTTTTTAATAAGGCAGACAAATTTTGGAGCACACCAGTATGCATGCTTATAACCTTGAACAACAATCTGCGGTGCATCTTAAAGTTTTACACCCCTGTTGAAAGTAGGAACCTTTCAAAGAAATTTCAAAGCAGCAGACTGCAGCGTGCAATACTGTGTAAATCATTTGCATTGCATTCACAGTGCTGGTACAAATGTTGTGGCAGTTTAAGTGCAGTGAAAAAAAAAACAGTTTTTATCAGATGTAGTTTGGTGACATTGAACAACATTACATGCTGATAATTACATGCAAAAAAAGTGATTTATAAGCATAGCTTGTAAAGATTGTGACACATTACTCTGGTAAGCCTTATTGGATCTGTCACCAGTTCTTTTTTATTACATATGAAAAAGCCAAATGACCACTGTATAAGTAGTTTCCATACTATATAATAGTGTTTCCATCCGAAATCCATAAATAAGTTTGTAATAAAGCATGACACTGAAAACAAATACGGTGTTTAACAATTTATATATTCATTAATGCTAGGATGTAATAAATTCTGAGCTCTCTAACCAGTGTGTCTACTACAGTACTCGCAGAATCAAAACAACCAAACATATTCAGTGTCATGAATAAATTTCACTAAATTAAATATTTTGTGTCATTTTATAAATAGCAGTAGTCTGAATAAACCACAAACCCTTAAGTCATGTTCAAAAAGCCATCGGGTGCAAAATAATCACAGTTATATAAATTCACAGTGATTTAAATGTTGATCTGGAGTAATATGATGTCTTATGATTAATTTAACTTAGTATAACCATATCATCACAGTATTAAGCTTAAGAAGTAGCACATATTCTCCTTTTATTTCAGTGCATAAGAGACCAAGTCATTCCTCAAAACTCAACACAGTATAATATGCAATGTGTTAGTATGCTTTCTGTGTTCTGGAACAGGTCAGATTGATCAAGGTTTTAGTTTTATTGACTATAAGCAAGGCTATTAATATGTTATTACTTAGAAGCCAAAAGATCCTGTGATGTTGAAATCGCCTGTGCCATGATACTGAACTTGCCTGTGCATTGCAACTTTAGTTTTTTTACTTTAAAAGCATCTTCCATAAGTTTTGTCCTCTGATTTGTTCTGTTGTGTTCTAATTTGACTCCTCCCTATGGGTGGACTCTGTGATCTGACTGGTTGCTGCAGATTCATAAGACAGCTTAAGGGTGGAGTCTGTGCACTGACTGGATTCTTCTTTATCCGCTTCTGGACACAGATTGGAAGACTCTGAGACTTGGTGTGCTTGCTGATAGGACAAACAGAGTTCCTCCCATTTTTTTTGATTGGCATGTATTCCATCAACCATTGGCTGGAGCTTCCTATTCAGCTTCAACAAAGCCTTTTCAAAAAATGACTTAATTAATAATTGTGCCAAAATTACAGGAAGGTAGATTCATTTGATATGTTTGTTTGTTTGTTTTTACCTCATACAGTGGCTTACAAATCCCATTGATCCATTCAAGCTGAAGTGCTGGAAGTTCATCTTTACGATTGCGATCAAAAATGGCCTTGGTGAGAATAGACACGAAATAATAGGATTTAAATTCGATTCATAACAAGAATTCAGCATATTTCTAAGTATTGTTAGCAATAGATGAACAGAGACTCATTTACATTAATAATGCATTGGTAAGAGGGATTATGGGCTCAGAAATTGAGACAGTGTCTTAATTTAAAGGGCAAAGAGAGAGCAAAAACACTTACAGATGGTGTTAGCTTCAGCTCAAATCGCTCCCTATCACCTTGTTCAAAAAACTCACTAGTCACCAACTCCGCCACCTGCAGTGAGAGACAGCATTACAGTGAATCAACATTCACTACACACCGATGTTGCATCTAACATCCAAATTAAGCCTACAATAGACAAAAAAAAAAAAAAAAAAAAAAAAAAAAAAAAAAAGGACCTGTTTAGAGATCTCCCATGGTCGAGTCACAGCACCTACGTCACACGCGGTCATAAGCATGGACCTGTTATGGGGCAGTATTATGTTTGTCTTAATGTTTGTCAGTATTATATTTGTCAGTATTATGTTAACTTAAATATTTTTGTATACATTTAAATTATTGAAAATATTTTACCTGAAAATGTCTCTGTGCTCCTGTGTTGACCAGCTGAAATCTTCAGCCAAAACATACTGAAAGAATTTGGTTCTTTTTCTTTTATTGAGATGGAAAAAAAGGGATATGCTGTTGTTTATTTGACAAACAATGAAAGGTAGGCAGGCTTTATTCACATTATTACCATCCATTTAAAAGACCACACACACACACACACACACACACACACACACACACACAAATATATATATATATATATATATATATATATATATATATATATATATATATATATATATATATATATAAACAGTGTGTATGTGTACATATATTGTGTACATATGTTGTCTCACCAAAGACAACTAGGATTGCCCCTGTTCTAGTGGCGCCCTCCTGTGGATACTTCATATATTGTGTGTTCATAGACATTGTGCTCTTTTGCCACTAAATGTTAACATAATGCTGTGGACAAGTTCTTAGTGATTGCTGTGTAAAACTTACTGGAAATGCAAAGTGAGATCTGTAGACAGGATGGCCTGCTTTAACAACTGCATCATGTTGCTGTACTCTTTGGAGCTGAGATTTGCAAAAATATTGTGCCCCTGTTGGAAATAACATAGTGATGGATATTATTGCCCTAGTGAGTTATCATTATACATTACTGAGTGTGTATGCATATTTCTGGGAAATAGTAACACTTTAATATTGTTCTACCTACTTGAAAAATTAGCTCAACAGAGACAGCATGTACAAAATGATACATTTAAAAAATGCATTTTAAATTTCGGTCTTCGATGGCTTGGGATTACAATGCTAAACAGGAAATTAGGTTTGTTATAGATGCAAAACTAAGATCAAAGTATAATGAATCGTAGATATTCTATAATGAACAAATTCAACAGGTTTGTTAACATGTGCATGTACATGTGACAGCTATATGTTTACACTGCACCATAGTTGAGCTGTTAGGGAAAATTCTATACATGTTCTATACAAGTTTTAGATTCTGAAACATTTTCAGATTAAACCTTTAGATTCATGTTATATCTTAACATGACTGTAAATAAGCTGGTAAGACTTGGACTTGTTTGAGCAGCTTTCTTTTAGTCATAATTAGCACCCATTACTACTACCAGATGCAAGCATTGCTGTGAGGCAGTAATGCTATAAGACAAGTTCATTTCTAATCAAAGAGTGAGAGAAAGCAGCATATGCACAAAGCAGAATATGTAGACCTTGAACATTTCTTCTCTCTGAACTTCAAAAGAGGAAATCTCATCTCCAAGGATGACCAAATCCTGATGCAATGTGTGCATATGCTCTAAGTCTTAGTCGGTTCCGTTCTACAAATTGGGATAAGACTTTGTTATTCAAATAGACACAGTCTTCCTTTTTCCTCTTTCTACTTCAGTGGCACAGACCCAGAGGGTGTCTTCTTACCTCGGTTAATTGGCTAAAGGAGCTTATTATACAGCAACAGGAAATCAATATGGAGGTTGGTACTGATTAAACAGCTGGGAACTAAAGCGCCCAATTAATCAACACTGGCAGGGTCTTTAAATCTCCCTTTATTGCTAAAACATACCAAAGGCAAAAGCTTATGAGCTTATGGAAGAGACAGGGGGTTATTTCTCATGGGTTATGTACAGGACAGTATTGACCATTGAATTGCAGAGAAAATAGTCACCTCACTCTGCAGGATCATAACAGCATGGTTAAAGTGGTGATGTTCAAGAGTAGCAGATGTTCCATACAACAGTGCCAGTGCTGATCCTGATCTGCACAAGAAAATACAAATCACCACTGGCAAATAATTACAGGTAGCTACAAAATTAATGAAATGAAACTATGCTGCTCTCATTTGGACGGACCCTGGACTGTTAAACTGATTATGTGCAAAATATTTTTGGCTCACTTGGCTTGAAATGCATTGTTGGTGCCACGATGATCCAAGTCATGGCACAGACATCCAACCATCAGTGCCAGAATCTCTGTGTCTGTTAGAACATCCTGGAACCCTGCAGTCTGCCAAAAGACAAACCTTAATATATTTGCTTAGAATCATTGGCTTAAAAGATCATTGGCTTAGTTATTTTGATCAGGTAGACTCACAGTTATCATGACAAACATACACTGGGAGACACTGAAAGCATGTCTCCAGTTGTGGTAGGCCACAGTGCGGTAGTTCTTCCTTACAGTGAGCAGCCAGCGGCACAACACCTGAGCAGGCAAAGAAGAAACATTTGACTATGTCTTGCTTCAATTCCCTCCTACTGAGCATTCAATCAGGCTGAGTAAATCTTGAGCAGTTCAGCCTCTGCTTTTCTTGGGATGCATTAGTAAGTGACAATTATTATGGCTGGGAATATGACTTCAGTGCCTCCTATCCTCACCTCATAATCAATCTTAAACTTTTGCACAACACTAAGCTCCAAGAACATGCGCAGGGAGGCAGTAATCATGGCATCGTTGTCCAGTGAAAAGTCATTGAAGTGGAATGCATCGATTCCCAGCTCACTGCTCAGGGGGATCTTAGCAGCCTGGAAGAGTAGACAGAGGAGGTTATGGGCAAACTGACCAAACTGACAATAATAGTAGACTTCAGATAATTAAACATAACAGCAGTGCTAATATGAAATGAACTAAATATCATTTTTAATTCTCAATGTTAATTGAGGTTATCATAATAATACACCTGAACTCAACAACTCAACTATAGCAATGGTCTTGAAACCCTCTAAGGTGGTCATGGGGTATTGTATATTTAATTAGTGGTTGAGGACAGACTTTATCATTACAGAACCAACAACAATTAGTTTCTTCTATTGGCCATATATACACTTTGATTGACTAGTATGTTCCTTGACAGAACCATTTTAAATAGTAGTTTTTATGTTTGCATGCAGTTTTCTGTATGTTTGCAGCTTTCTTTGTGTTCTGTATGTCTGGTTGAGTTAATATACACACCAAACCAGGCAGCAGGATAGACTAGGATTTATTTTATTTCCTTTTCAAAATGACATTGGCTTTTAGCAAAATGTTTCTAGTTTCATTACATTACATCACATCACATCACATCACTTGAACACAAATAAAATAGAACCTTGTTTATATGCTGTGAAATGTGCACACAAAGGTCCTATTAGGTCCTATTAACCTATTAGTAGTCTGTACAATTCTATCTCTATTTAGTTGTAGATTAGAGAGGAAATAATGTCCTTCCTAATATCCAATGAATGTAATGTGTAGGAATAAAACTTTCTTTCGGCTTCTCCCATCAGGGGTCGCCACAGCGGATCATCCGCATGTTTGATTTGGCACATGATTTTACGCTGGATGCCCTTCCTAACATAACCCTCCCCATTTATCTGGGCTTGGGACCAGCACTAAGAGTGGCTGGGGTTGGTTCCCTGACCGGGGATCGAACCCGGGCCACAGCGGTGAGAGCACCGCATCCTAACTACTAGACCACCAGGGACCCTAAACGTAATGTGTAAGAATAACATAACATTAATCCTAAGAATTTATACTTTTATCAGTTTAAAGTATGCATGTAAATCACTGGCTGACATGAAAAACTCCTGCACTCACATTTTTAAGCAAGTTATAGTTTTTAAGCTCTTTTCTAATGGCATTAAGAGTTTTTTCAATATCCATTTGTTACAACAGAAATCAGTGGTCTAGTGTTGAGACATTTTCTATACTGGCTATACAAATTTTATTCAGGTATAAACTCATTCTTTACAAAAACAGCCAAAGGATGATAATAGTGATGTTGTGTTTTTGTGTGATGTTACCTTGAGTCGATCTACTTCAGCTTTTGAGCATGTAGCATGATAAGACAGCATCTGATGACAAAGATATTACATATAGATAAACCCTTAAATAAAAGCCATTCTCCATGAATTAGATATAACACATTGTTGATCCAACTTGTATAAACAAATTACATTCTGCTTACGTCCAGAGCCACGGACTGTTTTGCCCAAGCTTTCTTCACCTGGTTGTACATCATTGTATTGTTGATGCCAAGGCCACAGAAAATAACAAATGCCTGTGACAAGCACAATGCATTATTATTTATTATGAATTATTATGAATGATAATTATTATTATTATTAGTAGTAGTAGTAGTATCTTTCCATTTTCAATAGAAATAAACAGTTAATAATACAGCAAAACTCACACCTCAAATAATCTTTGATCTGCATCATTAAACGTCTTCCTGTCCAAACGATTAAGAATCTGGGCAACACCTTGAATATGTGAGAGAGATTTTAAATGTAGATGCTTTTATGGACATGGACATGGCTCATAGCTCATTCACTCATTTAAGTCGCATTTGCCAGACATTTGATTGTCCAGAAGGTGGAGCTCTTATTCAAACAGACTGTCTAACTGTAACCTGCCAGAAGGACCAGAATGAATTAATATATCTTTTTTGTTGTGTCACAGCAAACCACAAGCTCTTCCCAGCAGACACTGCAGCCTACAAACATGACCGCTGTAGATTACACTCAGCAGAACTTATGTGCACACCCCTACTTTTAAAGTCACCCAGTTGTCTGACTGAGCATACTTCAACTCAATTACATAGATACTCACTGCCATAATCTTAAAGCACTCATTCATTCATTACCATAGCAAAGCAAGCGTTCAGTTTGCCTCAGTGTTTCAGTCTATACCAACACTATTTATTCTGTGATGTTGACCTGGTTTCTCTTATTTCTTTCTACTCATTTATCCTGTTGACTGTGAATGAATGTTATACCTGATATCAAATAAGGGAAGGAAGAAGGTATGTCTACTTAACAAACAGCAATATGTACATGTATGTATTAACCACAATGCAGAACACTCACCGATTATTTGATGGGTTCTGTTCCAAATGGGCACACACAGCACTGACCTGATGTGAAAGCCTGAGGCCTGATCAGCCTGTGAACAAACACACATAATTTGTGTGTCAGAATCAGAATCAAAAAAGGTTTTATTGTCAGATATAGGTAAGGGTTCAGCAAAGAGCACTTTACAGTACTAGGAATTTGTCTTGATGTCAGGTGCATCTGGGGGTTATTGGGGCACTGTTCAGCAGTCCGACTGCAGTGGGGAAGAAACTGTTCTAGTGGCATGAGGTCCTGATCCTGATGGAGGAACTAAAACAGTTCTTTTCCAGGATGAGGGGTCGGCTGCAATCTTGGCTGCATGTCTCTGAATCCTGTAGACGTACAGCTCCGGGAGGGATGTGAGACTGAAGCCGATCACCAGCTCAGCGGAGTAGATGACATGCTGCAGCTTGGCTTTGTCCCTGGCTGTAGCTGCAACAAACCAGACCATGATGGAGGGTGTGAAGATAGATTTGATGATGGCAGTGTAAAAGTTCACCAACATCTTCTCAGGGAGGAGAAACTTCTTCAGCTGCCGCAGGAAATACATCCTCTGCTGATCCTTCTTGGTGAGAGAGCTGAGGTTCTGCTCCCATGTAAGCTCCTCGGTAATAGTGGTGCCCAGGAAGGGGAAGGACTCAACAGTTGTCACCGGATAGTCACAGAGGATGACAGGGGGGAGGGGGCTGGGTACTTCCTAAAATCCACTATTATCTCCACCGTCTTGAGAGAGTTGAGCTCCAGGTTGTTCATGCTGCACCATGACACCAGACAGTCCATCTCATTCCAGTAGGCTGACTCGTCCCCATCAGAGATGAAGCCGATGAGGGTGGTATCATCAGCAAACTTCAGGAGTTTGACAGATTGGTGACCAGATGAGCAGCCATTGGTGTACAGGGAGAATAACACAGCTGGGAGAGCTGGTCTCTAAACAGAGCTGGGACAATCGTGTTGAAGGCAGAGCCAAAGTCTACAAACAATATCCTGGCGTAAGATCCTGTGGAGTCTAGATGTTGGAGGATGAAGTGGAGGGCCATGTTGACAGCATCGTCTACAGATCTGTGGTATCTGTAGGTGAACTGTGGTGGATCCAGGAGAGGGTCTGTAATGTCCTTGAGGTAGGACAACACAAGGCGCTCAAAAGACTTAATTACCATAGAGGTCAGGGCGACGGGTCAGTAATCATTAAGTCATGTGATCCTTGTCTTTTTGGGGACTGGAGGTCTTGAAGCAGGCTGGCACATGGCAGGTCTCAGTGAGGTATTGAAAATGTCTGTGATCACTGGGGACAGCTGACACAGTGTTTCAGGGTGGAGGGGGAGACTTAAAAGATTTAAAAGTTTAGACTTTTAAACAGTCTATTCACATCTTCCTCTTTGATGGTGAGAAGTGTGAGTGGAGTTGGAGAGGTTGGCACTGAGGTGCAGAACTGTGTAATCCAGGTATATAAATGTAGGAAGGGGCTACTGCTGATAGTCAAATCATATCTAATCAAATCAAATTGAGGAGGACTGTGGCAGGTCAGGTCTGTCCCATTATCTTTCAATGCGGCAGTATTACTAATTCAGACTGCTGGCCAGGTGCAGGTCGTTCACAGAGTCAGGGCTCTAGACTTGTAATTGGTGATCGCCTTAAGCCCTTTCCAGTCAAAGGCAGAGTCGTTGGTTTGGAATTGCAGTTTCATTCTCTCACCATGCTCTGTTTTAGCTCTTTTCACCTCTTTGCTAAATCTCTACTTAGCCTCCTTGTATTTTCATTTGTCCCCAATTTTAAATGTGACCTCTGGTCTAAGCTGTCTGAGTTTAGCTGTGAACCAGGGTTTGTCATGATTAGAACTCACCTTGGTAGGTGATGGAATGATGCTGTCCTCACAGATGTGTAAAAAACATTACAGTCTGTACAGTCCAAACACCTCTGGAGTTCCCCCACAGCCTCCCTGGTCCACTTCTTTGATGTCCTCACAACAGTTTTGTAGAGTTTTAATCTCTGCCTGTATGCAGGAATCAAAAGGCACCACTGATGGTGGTGTAGCAGTGTTCCAGTACGTCCCCCTCTCTGGTTGGGCACTTAATAAACTGTTTGTATTTGGGAAGTTTGTGGGAGAGATTACCTTTATTAAAGTCTCCTAGGACAATAACCAAGCCATCCGGGTTTGTCCGCAGTATCTTGTCAGTCAGCGCGTGCTGCGCTTCACGCACATTACCTTGCGGCGGGATGTCAACGCCAATGAGAATGAATGTGTTTATAAATCGAAAATCAAACAAATAATTATTTTCCATGCTCCTCTGGTGTAAAGCAGAAAATAACATATGTTTTGATTTGTTGTTGGATGTTTTTGTATGAATTATTAATGTGGCATCCATTTCAATTATTTGTTCCATTTGTTATTTGGGTTAATCTTTGATGCACCAGATAAAGACCTAACTTTGAGCAAAATGTCCTCCTGAATTATTTCTGTACACCTAGAAGAGTTTGGTTGTACAATACAGAGGATTACTGTAGCAAACCTTCACTTAGCATGTGATAGTATGAGAAATGCTTAAACCAAAAAAACATGAATGCCAACTGATAGAATAGTATGTACAAAATGCATGTCATTTCATTGCTGCAGCACTATACATACCTCGGAATCAAACCGGGGATCCTGACACACATCGCTTATGTTAACTGGCAGGCCTGTTGATGCCACCAACTCAGCAATACTGTTATTGATCAGCCAGTCAGAACAGGACACCTTCTCCATGCTGACATCAAATGAAGACATATATGTACACAGACACATACACACACACACAGAGTGAGAAAGAGAGAGAGAGAGAGAGAGAGAGAGAGAGAGAGAGAGAGAGAGAGAGAGAGAGAGAGAGAGAGCGAGAGAGCGAGAGAGGGAGAGGAGCGGCAGATTTAGTGCACAATTACTGATTGATAAATTGCTATACATTATTCAGCGACTACAGTGAAACCAATATGAAATATATGTAGCCATAAGAGTGAGGAATGTAGAAATTGTTCTTTAGACTTTAGCAATTTAATACTTGTATAGCAATGATTTACATGCAGAATAACTGTGGTCTTCTTAGAATAACAGTTCTTCTAGTGCAAATTAAATCCTATTGAAAATAAAAAGGAATTGAAAAAGATAAATCTGTGGAGGTGTAAGCATTCAACCTTTCAAATCTCAAATCTGTGTAGAAAATTGAGACAGTTGCACCAAATAAAAAACAGTGTGTTGAAAGTCTAAACTGAATTACTTAGAGGATCAGCTCCTTTTTTAGTTACTTCTGTACTATATTTTATGGCCAAAAGTATTGCACCATCAAACCCATATGTGGGTCATTTAAGACCAGGATGTCTTTGTGTGCTCTAACATTACAATTTAGCATAATTGAAAATGTAGAAACTCAGGACTCCTGAGTAGTGCAACAGAAAAGCAATTGATGTATTGTTGGAATATTGTGAATTTAAATCTTGAAGATTCCTCTGTCAATTGTGGGCATGAGAGCAAAGCTCTCTAGGTGTGAGTGATGGCAATACTCTATCTATACACTGTGAATCAAATTCACACTGACCAATCATTGTCATCTATCAACTCATGTTTCCAACAGAGTGTAGATTTCCGGAGTGTGTTCAACTGCCCTGTGATATAGTATGTGCAGCTGCTCCAGAAATACTGGGATGGTCTTTTACATCGCAGTAGAAAAACATTCTAGTCCTCATCCTAATTGATAACAGTTGTGTAATGGAGAAGCCCTAGCTATTGGGTAGGAATTTGTAAATAATCCAACTAGGGAAAAAAATCCAAATAACAATATGATCGCTCCAATTTTGGCTGCTGATAATGCAATATCTTGCATTCATTAGATCTATACCACTATTGAAGTGCCAACATTTATATAGCAATTAGTATAATGTGGTAATAGAGCACTCACTTTATGTCATGGTCCACATTGCAAAATGGAGACATGAGCTCAAAAGTTTTTGAGAACTTTACCACCTGCGGGGTACAGAGGGATCAGTTTAAGTATTCAGTTTGTTTCACAATTGTTCTGTAAAAGACATAAGAATCCTTTTTTTTTTTCTTACAGGTGAGTGGATGTCCTCTAGGAGCAGCACAGAGCAGCGTTCACACTGCAGCAATGTTAGTGCTCGCTGCATGATCTTTCTGACAATCTTCTCCAGGTCTGTCTGCTCCTCAAACAAATCGTTCACCACCTCCAAAAGAGCCTGCAGAAACAGCATGCACTGAATTCACTTGTTGCACCACAGCATCTAAACATTAAGCATGATAGCCTGTGGGGTTAAACTTAAAACAAGCTAAAAAAATCTATAACACAGGTGTTTGCTAAGTGTTCACATTAAAAACACTGATGAACATGTTTTTAAAGGCAGGCTGTTTACCCTCTCCACATGTTTCACTGCATTTCTACTTCACATCAAAGAACTGAATACCTTCAGTTCAGTAGAAACGGTTCAGTAGAAACCAGACTGAGAATCAACCTGGAATTCTGTATGCATTATTTATCAGTGATCTTCAGCTTTTTAAGCAGAACCAGTGTATAACTCAGACTCTCACCCGGCTCCTATCGTATTCTTTGCGGGACTCAGAAAAGAGCTTGGCATTGGAGATCGATATACCACAGAAGGGTAGGTACATCTCTAACACCTAGGCAGAAAACAAAGAATGAGTAAAAGTAAGAGACCGAGAAAGAAATGGAGAGAGACATAAAGAGGGAGATCTCGGTATCAATAAAAAAGCAGACACAGATTTTCTTTGTTTTCATAAAGAAATATTAATGTAGATTTAGATCCTTAATGAGCAAAGCCACAGGCAAAAATTGTAAGAAAAAACGTCCTGAAATGACTTGAGGAAGAACCCCTGAGAAGAACCAGATTAAAAAGGAACTTATTATTTTTTTCCACTGGATAGTGGAATTATAAATCATTATTCTTCTACAACTCTATATTATTTCCTGTGGTGTCCAAAATGTCTAGAATTTAAATAAACAGAAGGTTTTTTAGAAAATAATTTTATAATGATTATTGAAGAATAATCAACTACAAAACTGTGTTGTTTTAGGAAAACTAAAGTCACACACAAACTTTAAATGACCAGTTGGTTGTTCTATTAATAGGAAAGCTCATTAATGATAGCAAGCAGAGTTAAAGATTCAGAGTTTGGTATGTTTCTGTAAGAGATAGGATGATGCAGCTCACCTTTTCATCATCCTCGGTAAAGGGAGTTCCACTGGGTTTTTTGTTGATGGCCTGCACGACTCCAATCACCTCTCCGTCACTGTTACAGATGGCCATGCACAGGATTGACTGAGTCTTATAGCCTGTCAGCTTGTCAATCTCATCACTAAACCGATGATCCTGTGCAATATGCAATGATTACAGGAACATATTTCGTATTTCCTTATACTATGAAATTTTTTTAATTGTTTAATGATACATACATCGACCAGGCATAACTTTACGGCCACCGTTCAAGCATAACATGACCAACTGCCTAATATTGTGTTGGTCCCCCTTATGTTGACAAAACAGTCCTGCCATGTTGAGCATTATCAATATCATCTTCTTCAGCAATTTAAGCTACAGTAGCTCATCTTTTCAGCTCAGGGAGCCTTCACTCCCTACGTGCATCAGTGAGCATTGGCCCCCATGACCCTGTCGCTGGTTCACCATTGCTCCTTCCTTTGACCACTTTTGATAGATACTGACCACTGCAGACCAGGAACATCATAGCTGCAGTTTTGGAGATGCTCTGACCCAGCCATCACAATTTGTCCCTTGTCAAAACTCACTCTAGTCCTTACGCTTGCCCATTTTTCCTGCTTCTAAAACATTAACTTTAAGAAAAAAGTGTTTAATTGCTGCCTAAAATATTCCATCCACTAACAAGTGATATGATAAAAAGATTGTTATTTACTCACAGGTCATAATGTTATACCTGTTCAGTGTATGAACAAACATACAGTATGATTTTTTGAACTCTTAATGTCTCTCTTTTTTTCATTAAAGAATATAAATCAGTGCTTGCTTTGGTCTATCTATAATCATTTTGATTGAACAATACATTCACTTGTTAATTTTCCTCTTGAATGCAATATGCATACATTATAGTGTTTAATACAGTTTTTGAAGGTGCTTTCCCAGCTGTCTACAGTGGCTGATACTCCAAAAACACAAGATCATACAAATGGTTCCATGCACACACCATAGCAATATCTTAACATTCTGACTTGTTATTCAATAGTCGATTTTAAATCATATTATCCACAAAATAATGTTTTATACAACCTATGACATTTAAATGGTAAACTATTATAGTTACAATAGTGGAGAATTAATTGTGGGTCTACTGAAAGACCTGGGAGTTTTGGTAGTTTAAGAGTGCAATGGGTTAAACTGGGCTGCTTGTTCTGTGCTGACACAGATGAAAGATGCTGCAGATTGAGGACAACAGAAGTTCATTTTTCCTAAGGACTTGTCCATAAAAAAGTTAAATGCAGCAGACACTTTATATAGCAAGGTCCCACTGCAACTAGCTGTTCCCATTCTGTGTCAAGAAGACAGATCTGCAGTCAGAGAATTAATAAGTTCAGCAGCTGACCAATAGGGAAGGCTTTGCCTTTGGCCATATAATAACGATGTCCAGAATTTAGCAACAGTGGGACCTACAACCTGACTGCACTACCGAAAAAACAGTACTATAAGCGAGAATCCTTCTCGCAAAATCAGGTTTCTCGGTCACGTTGACATAATTTAACTAATCAGGTTTTCGTTTGGCCTGACAGTAGCTCCGCTGAGTCCGGATAGAAACTAAGAATGTTTTGTGTTATTTAGGACATGGGCCCTCAAACCTGAGGACCTGCACTGTAATGTTCTTAGTTTTTCTGCTACATGAGTTGGGAAGATTTGGATTAAAAAAAAGTGCTTTATTTAAGAATGATTATGCAGCCCTTGAAAAGAAATTACTGAAAATCAATGAAAATAGTGCAAAAAGAGTGAAAGAAGTTTTGTTTGATTACCGATTAAAAAAATATATTTTGTTAAATCTGTTATCATTTACAGAATGTAGATTTATAGCCTCACTTAACACTATAATAATACAAAAAAGGGTCTCCCTTTGCTCTCAAAACAGCCTTAATTCCTCATGATATGGATTTGACAAACTGTTGGAAATAGTGCTCTTATCCAGATTCTGGTCCATCTTGAATCTTCTGTTCAACCACATTCTGAAGATGTTCTATTTAATTCAGATCTAGTGACTGGGAAAACAACTGAGAAACACTGATCTCAGTATCATGTTTATGAAACCAGTTTGAGATGACTTTTGCTTTGTGGCATGGTGCATTATCATGCTTAAAGTAGCTGTTAGCTGATGGTAGACTGTGGCAATGAATGGACGGTCAGCAACACCAGTCGATCAGAATATGGCATTCACCAGATGATTGATTTGGGGCTAACAGGCACAAAGAGTACAACATTACACCTGTTGGCAGGTTAGGTACATGGATTCCTGATGTTGATAATCAATTCCGCTAACTGTGTGCCTCGGTTGAAATCAAGTTTCAATAAATCAAGCAATGTTGTTCCACTCTTTAACTGTCCAGTTTTGGTGAGTCTATGCCTAATGCAGCATCAGTAGAAACTGATTTAGTCTTCTGCTGATGTAAGCAATCTGTCAATCAAAAAAGTATTTTGCAATGCTGTTTTGCTCACCACAGGAGGTGAGACAGGAGGTGGAGCTGGAAGTGGCAGAGCTGAAGATGCTGAGCTTTACATTGGAAGTGACAAGTATGGACAGGATTAAAAATCAATTAATTAAAGGGACCATGCATGTAGGGCATTTTGAAGACAAAGTAAGAGAGGCCCGATTGAACATTGGACATGTGTAGGAGGGACATGGGGGATGGAGCCACCAGGCAGAAGGAAAAGAGGAAGGTCAATAAGAAGGTTTATGGATGTGGTGAGGGAAGACATGCAGGTAGTTGGGTTGAAAGAGACAGGGTGGTATGGAGACAGATGATCTGCTGTGGCGACCCCTAATGGGAGCGCCTGAAAGAAGAAGAAGTTTTGATCACCACATATGTACAGAGTGGTTATTGCTGCCTATCTGTCAGCTTTAACCTGTCTGGCCATCCTCTCAATAAGGAGTTTCCTTTCACAGAATCACTGCATTATGGTTTTTTATTATTATTTACTGTAATATTTTGTGAAAACTTCAAAGACTGTTGTGTCCCATTGTTGTGTTTGGCATTAATAATCATGGCATGGTCAAAATCACTGAGCTCCTAATTCTTAAGGTTGATGTCAATATTGATTTTATTCATTGCACTGCTGCAACACTACTGGCTGATGATGACTATGAGGAGGTGTACAGGTATTCCTAACAATTTGCTAAAGTGTTTGTGTGACATGATTAGTGGATTGTTCCGAATAAAGGTGCACAGCGGTTTCTAATACAGTATATAGTGAGTGTATGTGAGTGTTGAATAAGGCACATGTGAAATCCTTCTCTGGCTGTTCCGCGAGTGGTGGATGTATTTCACCTCATACGCGTTTGCGACGTTGACCGTCTCGCCGTGCTCTGCCACATAGCCTATGATACCCTTGCCCCAGGGTACTTGCACCTCGGCGAAGGGAATTGAGCTGGAACCGGGTCGCCCCGCTGTCCCCGAGTGCACGTCCAGAAACTTGGACACCAACGTCCTCTCGTGCGCCGGACCTTCTACCAGGAAAAGCGAGCAACGGTCTGCGTTCACCATGACGCACACGTTGACTAAGATCTTGTAGCCCAGGTTGGTGATGTCGAGCTCGCCGGAGATGTCCTTGACGAGCTCGATGAAGAACTTGCGCTCGTCTGACTCTTTGAGCGTGTACTTGTAGTCAAGCGCGCTCGAGGCATAGCGCGGCACGTTGACGCGCGACTCGAGCAGCGCGCTCAGGATGTGCGCCGTGGTGGGCGGCAGCGAGCTGGCCTTGCGCAGGAGCGCGCGCCGCCTCACGCTCGCCTGTGACTCGCGCGCCGCCACGCTCGCGCGCTCGTCGTAGGTGTGGTGCGCGGCGCTCGCTTTGGAGCGGGCAAAGGTCCGCCGCATCTCCGCATGCGACGAGCGCCGTTTGCCGGCGGCCGCCGCGTCCTCGCGCTCCGCCTCCGCAGCGGAGAGGTCACGCCGACGCGTCTCCGCCAGGCGCGTGCTCGTAGCTACACGCTCGCCCTTACGGATCACGTAGTCCTCGAAGAGTTCCGGGTGACGGTCCAGGAACGCCTCCACGTCGGAGAAGTCGAAAGTTGTCATGGTGAACACACTCCTGCTGTATCCTTGCTGAAACACTGCGAGACGAAAAAGACGCGACTCCTGCGAGTCCTGCGTTTCGCCCGAATGATACTGATGCGAAACTCAGTAGTATAGTGCAGCTGGTACCGCACTCTGTCACCACGTTCACACGCGCGCGCGTGCACACACGTTCAGATATGTCCTCGTAACGATGGTCTGCTCTCTCTCTCTCTCTCTCTCTCTCTCTCTCTCTCTCTCTTTTCTTTCTCCCTTGCTCTCTAGTTCTCTCTATTTCTATGCGCTCTCTTGATTTGAGAAGACAGTTAACTCCATCACAGAAAAGCGTTGTGCAACAAGCAGTTTAAGAGACCGAGCTCTGTCAACAAAGTTTCTCTAGAAACATGAAGAACTCCACTAAAATGCACCAAACTGTTGCTATTGTAACATTTTTATTTTTCAAAGAATATAAACAGTCATTTCTGCACCATGATCATCATCTTACAAATTTTAAACATGATGTGATCTGTTTGTGCGTGTATGTGTGTTTGCCAGGAGGTGACTGATACGGAGTGGTGTGTGTGTGTGTGTGTGTGTGTGTGTGTGTGTAGCAATCTGTGTGTGTGTATGGATGAGTAGGTGTTAGGCGAGCGTTTGAGTGTGGGTGGATATAGAAGTGAGAGGGATAAAAGAGACAAGCTTTTTATCTTTACAACAAACCAAATGTCGTTGTTGTTTTTGCAATGTTTATGTGTTCTGTATTAATTTACACATTTGATCATAAAAAATAAAAATGCTTAGCCTTTAAATTGAACTTAAAATAGAGGGAGGGCAGTGGAGTGGTGCGGTTGCAGGGAGAAGAGGTGGGGAAGGTGGAGGAGTTAAAGTAGCTGGGGTCAACAGTACAAAGTAATGGAGAGTGTGTTAGAGAAGTGAAGAAAAGAGTGCAGGCAGGGTGGAGTGGGTGGAGAAGAGTGATAGCAGGAGTGATTTGTGATAGTAGGGTATCTGCAAGAGTGAAAGGGAAAGTTTATAGGACTGTGGTGAGACCTGTGATGTTGTATGGATTTGAGACAGTGGCATTGAGTAAAAGACAGGAGGTGGAGCTGGAGGTAGCAGAGCTGAAGATGTTATGGTTTTCATTCCGAGTGACGACGATGGACAGGATTAGAAATGAGTTTATTAAAGGGACCACGTATGTAGGATGTTTTGGAGACAAGGTGAGGGAGGGTAGATTGAGATGGTTTGGACATGTGCAAAGAAGGTACATGGGGTGTATTGGTAGAATATACTGAAAAAGTTGAGGATGGAGCTCCCAGGAAGGAGGAAAAGGAAGACCAAGAGGAGGTTCATGGATGTGGTGAGGGAAGACATGCAGGTAGTTGGTTTGAAAGAGGCAGATGTAGAGAACAGGGTAGTATGGAGACTGATGATCAGCTGTGGCAACCGCTAACAGGAGCAGCCGAAAGAAGAAGGAGAATAAGATTCAGAACTATCGAGGACCAGACAAAGGAAAGGACATGACTATGGAGATATGAATCTCTGTACAGACAGTGTCTTCCACACTTTTTTTATGTGACTTTTTAGGTATTAAAAGTGTTCATTGTCTCCTGGCAAGTTTGCCTTCACTGTCATATATTCATGTCATGTATATTTTATCAGTATTTCAGATTAATCTAACTGACCTTTATGCAGTACAAACATTTCTTTTATCATGTCTTATAAACCAACATAAACCTGCACTTCTAAATATATGACATTGTCAGATTTTTAGTACCATTTAAATCCGAAAAATGTTCTCTCCTGAATTATTATGTAACATATGGACTTTATTATACTACATATTGAGTTTTACTTTGGATTACCTAATTTGCTAATATTTTATTTCTTAATTTAGCTGATAACAAAAAAAAATGTTTGCATTGTAGACATTTCTGCGTGCAAACAATTTCGATTTTTGTGTAAAATCTGAGAAAGAAAAACGTTTTATAACCTCAAAGCTCAGAAAACAAATCTCTCATAAATACCACTAGGTGTTATACTTTACTGATCATATTACTGGGCAGATCTGATAGGACATCAGACTCTGTGTTGTATAAAGGACATATAGACAAATTAAAAATATATATTTTCTTAATTTGAATATGTAAACTCTGCAGCTAGACTGCTAAATGCTCATTAGCTAAATGAGCCACAGCAAAGTGGTCCTGAGGCTGTGTCAATAACAGTCTGCAACCACTTAGTTGGACCCTACTGCACTAATGAAATGTGTCCCAAAACAGGGTATTACCCAGCAACTAGGGAAAAAATTACTCCAGGCTATGTAACATTCAGATTACAGCGAATGTAAATGTGTTTCCAAAATCCCAACCTTCTCTGAGGCAAAGCAGGGTAATTAACTGCTGAACTGAAGTTCGAGATCTCCTGAGGACTCCAATTAAAGATGTGATGTGCAAAATAAACTGCCAACAAAGGATTACAAAACAAATCAGTGCTCCTGCTTGTCAGGTGTTTGTTTGTGTCACATTAAAGATGATGTAGTGATACAAACCTGTATGTGCAATGGAGTTGGTGCATCAGTGCAAAAAAACGAATGGAGGATTTACATTTGTGAACATGAGAGAGAGAGAGAGAGAGAGAGAGAGAGAGAGAGAGAGATGGGGATTTTTATTGTTTGTAGCAGCGATAGTTTATCCAAAGAAGTTGCTTCTATTATGTTGCAAGACAAAGCGACTTACCTAGCATTGGTCAATTAAAAAAAAACACACTGTACACATATAACTTGCAAAATGGAAGTTATAGCTTAGTGGTTAAGGCATTGGACTCTGGTTTGAATGATCACGTGTTTAAATCCCAGTGCTGCCACTGCTGGGCCCTTAAGTAAAACCTATTCCTCAACTGCTTAGTTATAAGTTACTTTGGATAAGGGCATCTGCCATAAATGTAATGGTTTTTTTAACCTTGGTGCCATAAACTATGGAAATTAGTTTAATGATCGTTCGCAAACACTATGTAGTCAATGTTATATATTTAAGAATATCAGATATTTTGAGTTGATCCAAATTAAATACATGTTTATGCAACATAAATCATTTGAAGGTATGGCATGTACTGTGTTTATTTCTGATGCTGTATGCCAGTTTTAAATTACTTCATAAACATGGAAGAAATTTAAGTTTGAGAAGACTGCCCCAAGCTGACAAATTTAAAGTTGAGGAGGCATTTTTTTTTCTTTTACTGTCTGGAAGGTTGGGCATTTTATCATTATTGTTGTAAGAGGTCTGTAAAGATGGGAACAACAGAAGAGATTGATATTTTGAAGTATTCTGTAAGTAGCAAGTAAGAGCTCAGAGCTGGAAAATCTGGGCTATTGAATTTTTGGATGGAGGGCAACTGCTGGGCAACATTTATATATGCAAATGTAAGATGACATAAAAACTGAGCATCCTGGACATGCAATCAATTATAAAGTTCAGTTCCACGGTCAGTGTCAAAGGTGGTTTATGTCGAGCAGGGGTGCTTCTAACCTAGAAGTTTTTAAACTGTCATGGAACAATGTGGCTGCAGGATTTTAATTCCAACCAAGGACTCAAACTTGATTCCATGAGTTTAATGATCTTAGCTTCTATCAGATGTCCCTCCTGCTTAGTTAAAAGAAAAACCTGATCCAGATAAAACTGGACACCTCTGTTCTAACTCAAGCTTAGTTAAAGCTGAAGCTCAGTTATATAAGTGATCAAACAGTCACATATGAGCTCATAAAGCAAATATACTGTTCATATCATTAATGCAATGTGTGGTAAAACAATACATTTTATTCTCCTTCTACCTCAGCATTTTGCCAATAATTAATTTTTTTAAATTGTCAATAAATACACTGTTTAACCAATTGTTTAATGATGTGGAAAATCCTCAAGACATTTCATTCCTGATACCAGTTATGTAATAGCAATATTGAAATGTCATTCCATCATCGGTCTGTTTTCTGTCTCTTGTAATTAAAAAGCCAAAAAAAGCTCCCAAGTGTCACAACAGAAAAACATTTGCTTTATTGATAGAGGATGAGTTGTGAATGTCTAGGTGGTAGCTTAGTGGTTAAGGCATTGGACTTTGGAGCCAAAGGTGGTGAGTTCAGATCCTAGCCACATCAAGATGCCATTCATGGGCCCCTGAGCAAGGCCCTTAACCCCATGTCTGCTTAGTTGTATGGATTAGACAATTTCAGTCTATATATATGGTTTAATTTTTTTTCATCATGAGACATTATTAATCTTTATATTATTTACCTTAGTAAATAATTTTTAGTAAATGTGAAGCCTCTGCCACACAAGTTTAAATGATCCGTGATCTGTTACTATTGAAACCATAACATATACATTTTTTTTAATGGTAAATGTATTTAACTTACCATAAAGCATATTTCAATTGAATACATACCTTCATATCTGGGATTTTAACAGTGCAATTGAATAATTATTTTTAACTGTGAATATTTCAAAGTCAATCAGTGGTCCCAGTGAACACACTATGCTCCTGCCAGTTAAAGTTGTAAGAACACTGTTGCTAGGCAACTTATCCATTAAGTCCATAGATTTAGTATTGAGGTGTAATTACTGTATAATCGTCCAATACATCTGAGACAAAGATTGAAATTTACTCCGGTTTTGTTATTGTTTTACTCTCATAACCATGCCTTTACATTGTCAGTATGGATGACAAACATAAGCTAGCTACTAACCTAGGTTAACAACCATGCAGAGATAATACAGTTTTTCTCAGTTGCAATAGAGCATTTCTCGAATCATCCTTAATATTTGCAAACCAGTAAGTGCATTCTCCAAACAATTTGTACAAACAGCACAAAACATTGGATTTCTTGCAAAACCTGTACTTTTCTCTTCATCTCTCAAAAGTAAGTATTTTTGTCAATGAACATGTCATTTCCATCAAAATGTAAAGTCCCTTTGTCATTTTTTGCAAACAAGATCGTTGAAAGGTTTAGCCATGTTGTCAGTATGATGCCGACAGTTTCAGGATTTCTTAAAGTCCGTGGTGGACCATGCATTTGATAACTGGGCCTTCAGTGGGGACTTACCCGAATTAATTCACCTCTGAATACCACCACTATCACGTCGCAATTACAGAAACCATCAATAAT
Organism: Silurus meridionalis; assembly: GCF_014805685.1. NCBI lineage: Eukaryota > Metazoa > Chordata > Actinopteri > Siluriformes > Siluridae > Silurus > Silurus meridionalis. The sequence goes on from NC_060887.1 coordinate 17,845,529, forward strand.
ATAACAATATAACAACGCGTGGCATTACAGAGAGACAGGCATTGAGGATAAATACCATTTTACAACTGTGCCACGTACATCATCTGGAGCAGTTCAGAATCAATATTTGTTTAATAACATGACAAAAACATTAAAAATGCAAATAAAGAGGCTGTAAGCCAGTGGTACCGCGTAAATTCACTGGTCTGGAAGTGGCGATCAAACCCTTTCCCGGGCTGAGACAAGCTAGCTAGCTTTGGGGTTGGCCGACCTCCTCACAATGTCTAGCTTTTCTTGAAAATGTATTTTAAAGTATGTCCGAGACCAATTAATTTCTCTTTCTCCAAAGGCATAAAAAAAGTCTAACTCAGATGTATCAATGTTTGCAGAGCACTACAGACGTGTTTTGGCAGTCGAACTTGTCTGTAACAGTTTCCCTCTGACCGACCAATCCAAAGACAGAAAAATGCTGACGCCATTCTGTGCCAGCTAGCTGCCCCTGTGAGGCGAATATGAAATCTGATTGGTTAAAGAAACAGAGCTTTTTCTTAAGGAGACTATTTTAAAAAGTCATCAGAACAGACTTTGAAGGCCCTGGGCAGATTAGATTGACATAGGGTCTTAAATCTGATTGGACAAAAAATTTAACATTCACATACACGTACTGAAGCAGTGCAGCCAAGAGAAACGCAACGAAATAAAGAGAATAAACTGTTGGGAGTAAATTAATACATTTTCATAGAACAAATATTAGAATTTAGGTTGTAAATGTAGGTCAGTGCTTCTGATAGTGTTTAGGGCAGCAGAGAAGACTTTGCTGGCCCTGACCGCCCACCTGTTTCAGGAAGACCTACCTCTTCCTGAAACACTTAAAATAGCACTTTTCCTGGTTTGCTTTGTGTTTGTTTTAAAATAAATAAATAAAAATCAAGTTGTAGGCTGATGGTATCTTAAGTTTGTAATCTAGTGAACCAGTGTTGATCAAATCACTTAGTGCATTGCTCTGAATAAGGGAGTTAAATAATAATAATAAAAAAATTTCCTTATGTGAATGTGCCATTTAACTTATTCCCAAATTTCCAGTTTAATTAAGTGAATGTTCCATATGTTAATATCTTTTAAATGTTCAAAAGACAATTTTTCCAGTGCTGACATGATAAAATTATGTATATCTTTTCCAAATCCTCTTATCTAAGCAGAGCATGAATAATGTACCTCACACTGTGCACATTTCTGCAAGTCCCTTATAAAGTGTGAGGCTTGTAGGTCACTGTACTCTGACCAGGCTGTAACCTGAGAATTGCTTTCGCAGGCCTCTAGCTCACTGTGCAGAGTCTAAGTGATTACTGGTCTACTCTGGTTTCAGCTTCTCCATTCATAGTTCAAATCAAGCTGTGGTACCTGAATGCCCATGATGACCGAACACTTTTCATTCTGAGCTCTGATTGTAGCTGGGGGTTATAGATTTATTACTTTTACTGTATGGTTCTTTTGATATTTTTTCCATTGATTTAAGATTTCATTGTTCTTGTTAGTTTTTGCAGGTAAAAAAAAGCTGATTAAGAACTGCCAAGTCCTTAATTTGATCACATGAAATCTGCATGGTTTCCAATTATATTTGTTTTTGAGAAGGATTAAAAGTAATCTGTCAGTAGCACTGAGCTAATTAGGGTCTTATATATCACTGCCTTTAAATGGTTTTAAAGACAATACAAAAATCGTGCAGCTCTGCTTCCATAATGTGGCGTCTGTTCAGGATTCGGTGTCAGTCATTGGTTTTTCGTTGCTGTTTGCAGGACCGTTGTCATGACCAGTCTGTGGATTTGAGCCTGTGGGGTCTGGAACAGATTGAAAGGCAGACATGGTCAGCCCTATGCAAATAAAAGCTTAGAAATGGTTGACCCAAAAGTACCTGCTACAACAGAACTGTGCCTTTTCCGTTGCCTGAAACAAGAGACTTCCCACCTTTGTTTAATCGCCTCCAGAGCGGGAGCCAACTAAGGAGCAACTCTTGTCCTACAACAAGGTGAGAGTATACAGGATCCTATGATAATTGTGAATTCCTTCCTGTTATTGGTGAGGCCAAATTTAAAAAATGGAAAAACTAAAAGCATATCTACATAAATGTTTTATAACAAGCTGGAGTATAAGTAACTGCAAATAAAAGTATGTAGAGTAGAACCATTTATTATGTCCTTTATTAAGTGAACAATACTTCTAAAAAAAGATCTGTATAAGCATTTCATTTTCTCAGCATTGCCAGTGGGGTCATCTTAAGGATTCTTCATAGCAAAAACAGTAACTTTAGTGGCAGCAAAATGGCATCAAATATTCACAGTGGAAGAGTGCCTGCAGTCATTAAAGGACATCGACACTTTAGTTACACAGGGTCACATTACCTGAGTGAGCAGCTTTATGTTGTCAATAATGAGAAATAGCATAATAAGTGCAGATTAGTTAAAGTAAAGTTAGTGTTTATACATGTAGTGTGCACGTACAGTATGTTGCAGAAAACTTATTTAACATTGAACGGAATGTTTTCAGTTTGACTAGTATTAGAAGTATTATATTTCCTGCCATTGTTTTATATTTCTTATTTAATTTTGTCTGTTTTTTTATATTGTGTTACACAGGTCTGTTACTGTAAAGCAATTCGATGACCTAAATCCATTAAAGAAAAGTAATGTTCGAGTTAATGACGAGATGTGGGTTAAACAATTTTCCTATCAATTCTTTACATATTTTTTTGGAGCATTCTGCAATGTGAAACCTAAAACTAATGTGTCCTGTCTTCTTTCAGAATTCCCAAGCCAACTGATATTAATGTTGGGTAAGAATAAGAAATAGTTTGTTTCCTCTGTTTTCAAGTTCTTTACAATGTTTATAAAGTCTAAATCAGTTAACCAGGATGCTAAGATTGAATCAACCCCATCCACCTCATCGTGCCTATGATACAGTCAGTATCTGTGTTCAGCTGAGTGTTCATTTGCTCTGTTACTGAAGCTCAACCTCTATCTGTATTCTCACAGTGAGAAACAAATTAAGGTCTCCATCCAAAGGCAACACCCATACCAGTCACACATATCCTTCTGTGCCTTGTTCCCCACCTACCACTCCCCAGATGATCCAGACACAGGCGTACGGGCTGCATCCAAACTCCCTATCAATCCTCTACTACCAGCCAATGCATCAAAGGTCATACTGCTCAGCAAGACTAAAGGTCAGAGAACCATTATTCTTTGATCAATGCACAGCCAAAATTGTACAACATGGGTTGTCCATAAAGTAAAGTGCTGTAAAAGTTACAGCAACAACTGTAAATCATATTTAGGAAAATGCTGTGCTACTAAGCTTTAGAAACTATTTCTTACACAATTTTAAACAACACATAGCCAGTGCATTTGCTCATAGGTTTGATACAAGCTGAAGTGTAAGGTTCTTTTGCAAACTATTGCAAACTGCCAATGCATTGATGTGAACACACAAGCTTCTGATGTGTTATTCACAGTCTTAACCACTGAGACACCACAACTAGCACTTCTTTCATTATTTTAACCAGCTCCATTACTAAACTAACTCCCATAAATGATTGCATTAAATCAGTGCAAACTTGTTAAAGAGTGTGGTTTCCCAAATGGCATGTCTCACACAGAAAAAAAATGAAAATAAAGTCTTCTTATCTTATGTTGTAGCTATAAGTTACAAACAAATCTTGAGCAAATGCTATTTTATCCTACATAAGAGTTGTTTTTAAAGCTATTTACTGTAAATTTCTGCAATATTTTACACTGCAGTATAATTAATGGGAGGCTTTTCAATGTGATGGACTAGTCTCTATAAAATAATACAAATGCTGCTTCTTGTTTTTATATAAACATTATTATTAAACACAGACTGTTCAGTGAATGTGAACCTTGAATAGCCTGCCTAATGATCAGAGCTACATTTTGAATACAATTTCGAAATTTTAATCCACAATACAAATTAAGTGTCTTTACTGACTGTGTGGTTACACAAGTAACTACAGTGTAACTACAGAGTACAGAGTCTGATTATAGAGAATTATAATCAAAATTCCATCAATTTAATTTTTGCTTTATGTAAATTGTGCTTATTCAACTGTAACATTATCCCCCCAAAAAATCTGATGGATTGACACCAATCTGAATTTTATATTTATGCACAATGTATATAAACTGCACAGAAACTATCCACATATACAGTGTTACCTAGAAACATTTATTTAAAAATTAGCCATTTAAAACAATCTTCTTTTCATGTTACACCTGAAAGTGTGCTGATGTGCTGTAGAAATGTGTAACATTCTCAGTAGTTACATTGAGGTGCATGTGTAGATCATGTGCAACTACACACATATTTCTAATACAAAATTTTATCAAAGCTTGTGCGTTCTGCATTTCTTAAAGAATTATTAGAATCATATGTACTTCAGATGAAACGGAAGTATGATGTGCACAAATAAAAAAAAAATAATAATGATGATGATGATAGATAGATAGATTTGATAGATAGAAGAAAGAGAAGATAGAAAGAAAGGGAAGATAGAAACGTCTCATTGACATATGTAGCTTGATTCTTATAGGTGCAGCTTATCGGCATGAGCTACTTGATATTCCCATGGAAACCAGACGCAATGTTGCAATATGGCCAGGACAGAGCGGCTTCCAAAATGTAAGTTGACCCAAAACCTTAAACATCATAAAGCCAAGCATCAGTGTCAAAATGTATTTACTTGTTGAATTGTATTGTTTTGTTTGTGTAATTGAATGTATTTGGAAAAACAGCCATATAACATTTCATTAAATGATATTCAATATTTTTTAATATAGAACATATTGATGCCTATATTTAACTGTAAATACGTATGTGTAATAAAAACATTAATCATTTCATAGTCTTGGTGCCAAGTTGTTGTTGTTTTTTTAGTTTTGCAAAAACTATCCCTTCATTGTGTTAAACTGACATCATAATTGGTTTTTGTCCTGATTCGTTGTTCATACACTAATCAGTAATCATCACTAATTTTACATTAAGTAGTGTTCCATATTTTTGGAGGACCAAAAATTGAATGACTAAGGAAAAAATTTTGCATTGATAATCATTTCCATTAATGTACTGTATATCCAAAGGCAGTCAAATGTGATTTAACTTGTAGTAAGTAAATAAATAAATAGCATCTCAGGTGCTTGACTGTGACAGCCATTCTTGCCTTCTGACCCGTAGCACATTAAGCCAGTAAAAGGAGACACTCAGGAGTTTTACCCCCAGCCTTTAAAAACACTGTGTCCAAATCAGACTCTGCGAGACTGGAAAAACACGCTGCTGGAGCGAACTGCTAATGCGCTGCGCAACCTGGAGAAGTCCCAGTGGCTCACCTCATATCAGCTAAACTACACAGGTCTGGTGCTTCTCATAAAAGTACAAAGGTGTGATCATATATATATAATTTATATATGATCTATATATGTGCTATTACAGGTGTTGGAGGGAGTGCATTTGGCTCTTTTATTTGACAGGGATAAGGGTTTCTTTTTTTCAGCCCAATATAAGCAAGAAACCAGTCAGTCAGGGTTGCCTGCAGAATGATAAATAGAAATTCAGGCAGAACTAGCTGTTCAGATTCTCATTTGAGTATGCTGGCTATCTGTTTAAAATGATTCAGTAGCATCAGAGGAAAGTCATGGTGCTTTTATATACTAAGGGTTCACTGTGCTTAAAAAAATACAATAAGCCATACTTAATTTTTAAAAAGGATATAAAACTAAATGTTCTAAGTGGTAAATGTTATCAAGATAGCATTGGACTGATATAGGGTTCTGGGCTCTCTTCCAGGGTCTGGGCCCACTAACCCTATAAAACTGGACGACTTTAATGAGAAGACAATTAGCTTGATTACAGGAGAAATGAACCCTTACACAGCACAGCTGGTATGATACACACATAAAAACTAAAAGTATGTAAACACGATGCTAATCAGCCTTGTTTGCCATTTCCTTTTCCATTCAACCAGTCAACCATCAAGTGCTTTCTTCTCTTTGTTTAATCACTGTTTTCTTCTTCTGTAGCCCGACATGTGTTTTCATTATTTGGGGAGCTTGAATGTACACTAACTATTGTACTTTAATATTTGTCTCAGAGGGAGCGATCCTATCCTGTTCTCATGCCTTCTCAACCACTTGAAGGATGCAGGGCCAGGATTCTGCAAAACCAATGTCGTCTAGAGAACCCATGCTCTATCATGCACCCACTATCCTTTCCCCCAGAGCCTCAAGATGTTGGCATGACTGCTGAGAGGAACCCCATGCTGGACAATATGCAGCATAAACCATATATTGCAAATCAAACAGATGAGGTGATTAAATACAACCAGGTTAGCAAATCGGGTCAAACACGTCAGGTGGTATTTAACAACACTGCCAACATGTGCTGCAAGAGAAGTTGTGTGTACAAGATATCTGAGTCAAATGGCAGTAAACCACAAACAAACATCAACAAACCTGCTTCAAGAGTAATAGAGACAGAGAGTACCCAGCTGGATCTACACAATTTTCAGGCTGCTTTGCAAGAGAAGGAAACAAACAAGAGAGCTTTGTCCAATAACAGAATCCAAAATTATGTAGTAGAGAATAGCCCATTTGAGTTTAAGTGCACAGCACCACCCAGTGCATACGAGACAGACAGGCCTGTGAACTTTGAGCAAACTAAGAAAGACTTTGAAGAGGAGGAGAAAATAAAGCAGGGTTCTTGTCTTATTCCCTCCATCCGTCCACGCTTTTCTAGAGGTACCACTGGGTATGGAGTAAAAAGAATCAGCAGGGATTTGGGGTCTGATCTGCTGGAGCTTCACGACTCTTTCAGCCGAACAAAGGCTAATCGAAACTTTCGTGAATCTTTGCAGGATGCCCCTGTGGATCTCAGGGAAAACCTTCACACGGGAAGAAAGCACTTCTTCTATGGCTTCAACTCTTACTATTTTCATAACTGAAAATAATACAAACATTGAGCTGCTGGAAAGAGGAATAACTGCCATAAATGGCATAAATAAGGCATATGTCATGGAATCAATGCTGTAAATGCATCTTTGCATCTTTTTTGGCTATAGTGTCCATGAATCCCAATTTTCCTTTTTGAAAGTGTGAGATTAAACATAACTCTTTTTTTCTGATAAATATCACAAGCCATTTGCAGTGACTTCTTTGCTAAAAGTGAAGCGTTAGTGTCTTAAAGCAGCACTGATACTTTACAGTCACTGTTGAAGGAGTTCTGACTATCTGCAAATCATTTCAGTAGAAAGGTGCTATGATGGCCTTGGCCTTTCTATGAATGAAATTCTGCTTATTCCCACATTTATTAAAAGTTCTTTCAATCGAGTGAAAGGCATGAATTGCTGCATGTGTCCTTGAGAAGACAGCACATGGTTTTGTTCTGAGCTTGAGCTTGAGGCATACCAACAGGCTGAGATGTTTCTCTGCAATACTGAATGTTCCTATTCACGTCCCCTTTGAATGCAGTCATGTTCAAATGTACGGAAAAGAGTGACGATTTCTTGGCAATTTCTTCTACAGATTTTTGTAAAACATGTGTTAACTTTGGGAACATAGGACACGTACCACTAAGACTGGACTATGCTTTAGATGCTTTTTCCCTGGCTTTCTTTTTGCTTATTTTGCTTTGCCAGTACCTTTTATTGCTAATTTTGCATATTAAAAAACGAATAATACATTTAAGTATTTATGTCTAGTAGTTACAGTCCAACAGCATCAAGACTGAGCCTGGATCACACCCATACACTGGGTATATTCTTTTAATAAAACATCAAATTGTTGCATGATGCTTTGTTTTCTGTGATCAATCCTACATTCTGCACAGAGCCCTACAAGAGTGTTTTCTCTATCAGAAAGGCATCAGTGATATAAACATTTTTTTTATTCTAATAATCCTTGAAAACTCTTTAACTTAGGCAGTAATGCTATGGAAAATATAAAAAAATATTTGGGCCATTGTTAAAAAACTAAAGAACAATTAAGTATGTTGTAAATACATCGATAACGTTTATTACATATTGGATGTGTTTGTAAAAAAAAAATAATACTGAAAACAAATTTGAATTCCAAAATAAAGTTGTAATGTCAATAAATGTCCACCAGATGGCATAAACTAACTATTATGCTATCCTATTTCAGACGTGTGATGAGAGCCATCTTCTCCACATGATCACATGTTGCTTTTGGCTTGAACAGTGATCACCAAACTTGGCCCTGAAGATTTTCTTACAGGATTTAGTTCCATTCTATGATCTAATCAGTCCAGTCAATCAGAAAGGCCAGCTCTGTTAGATCAGGGTCTGATAGAACGGAATGTTATTATTAGTCAGATCTCCTTTTAATAGATTCAGTGTTCACACATTTATACACAAAAAAACCCTGAATATTACACATAGTTATTATAGTTTTAAAGATCATTTTAAATATCATGGAATGTGACCATTCCTGTCTCATCATTGACTAATGCATATTTTTAGCTGTTAGAATTTATGCTAACTGGATAAATTACATTGTGAGAAACTCTGCAGACTCTTACCAGTTGTAAACATATTAAGGTTTTCAGGAGTACACTGTGGTAGCCCACAATGCTTGCACAGTCACACATACCCACTTCTGATAAATGATTGCTTGTTCCTTTGACATACCTGAGCTTTCTGTGATGACGCAGTGTGTAATACTCCATGAATGTGCTAAAAATACATATTCCAAAGCATAAACGCCCCCACAACACACAACACGGCTAAAAATACGTGTATAGCATCACTAACAACATTTCTTATACCATGTGAAAAGACAAAGGAAGATTTGTAGGTGTTGAAGAATGATTTACACTCCTCCACTTTCAAACATTTGAAATGATTGTAAGGAAATTAACTTTCCACTTCTTTTTCTCAAAGAAATCCCTTTGACCTTGCAAATATTGGCACTTCTTGAACAAAGGTTGACTCCATGAAGGATTTACTCTTTTGTATCCATGCATGAAACATTCAGTATCACTTTCATTTCTTTCCCAGCATTTATCCTCTTATTGGTGTTGTCATGGTGATGAAGGGACTATACTGGGTATAAATGAGCAGATGTAGACCACATTTAGCAGGAGGATATGGCATACTGTAGGCATGTTAGCAAGTATCATTGAGTAATTTTTTCCTTATTTTTCGGTACAAACTGCTTCTACTTTTTTCATGTGCAGTTTGTTCCAGTGATCTGAGTCCAGGAATAAAAAGCACACTTTTCTTTAATTTTCAAAACCTCACACTCTCCCCAACTCACATCTACAGGTTCTTCAGTCTTCTTTAATTTTGTGTGAGTATAGAGTAAAATTAAATAAATAAAATATTTTACTTCCCGGAATCTCAAAGTGCTGTGTACTAGTCAGTGGTGTGTAGTGCATTACACATCTAGGCCTTTAATGGTATCCTATCTTAGTCCACCTCTCAGCTGCACCTTCCACATACATCGTCCCTAGCAGAAGCTTCAATATTAACCTCATAAATTGACCCTGGGTTTTCTGTGCAATACATTTATCCAGGGGTTTAAAATGAAGGCAGATTGTCTGCTTTTGTGAAAATGTAATGGGAACCTTTGACCTTTACTAATGATATACATGTACATGTCTCCTTGTAAGTATGTCTACGGCCAAATAAATTAATTTTCTTCTGTCAGACAGGTTAGAGGAGGCCTTGCTGGCCCTAATGGCCTTCCATTAGTAGTAGTCAAGTCAAGAGGCTTTTAAGTCAAGAGGCTTTTATTGTCATTTCTACTATACACAGTGGCACACAGTACACAGTAAAAACGAGACAACATCCGGAACCCTGGTGCTACACTAAACAACAACATAAAGCTACAACACAACACAAGCTACATAAAGTGCATTGAGTGCAACATAATGCAAACAGTGCAGACAAAAAACAGCACAGACAGACAGTGCAGACAGACAACAGTAAACCTACTGTATACTTTGATTATACAGTACTGTGCGAGGAGAACTGTAAAAACTATACCCGGGAGTGAATATAAACAGACACAATGTAGTGCAAAAAACAGCAGCAGTCAAGAGGTGAAAAAGACAGCATGTAAACAATGTAGTATAATACAGTGAAAGGTGCAAAAAACAGCATGTAAACAGTGTAATACAGTGAAAGGTGCAAAAAACAGCATGTAAACGTAGTATGTAAATGTAGTATGGGCAAGTATAAATAATAATAAATACATGATGGTGGAATGCCAGTTAGTAATAGTAACAGTAATAGTAATAGTGCTAGCAATAGTAGTAGTAGTAGTAGGCAAGTATTTTGATTTTGAATGGGTTTAATCAAAAGTTTACAATCAAATACCTACATACAATACAATACAATACAATACAATACAATACAATACAATACAATATCTCGCCTCTTAATGTTAACTGGCATTTGAAAATTCCTATATATGTAGATTATGTATAATGGCTCTATAAATAATCCCAAAACATGATTGTACATATTTGACTCTGATATTTACATAATTTGATATTTTTACAAAAATAAATATACACTAATGTGATCCCAGGCTGTGAAAAGTTCGAGCAGCACTGCTGTACACACTCCGAATGAGAACACGTTTGCAGTTCACTCAAAAGGGCGGCCGCTTCTGGGAGATGCTGCACCTGCGTCACGGAACGACGTGATCAGAGAGGCGTTTCCCCGCCCATTATTACGACAAACTCATTTCTTATTGGCTTGGTATCGTGCCAATCACTGTCCAAAAAAAAAAAGAGCGCAGACCACCTGATTGTAGAGTGCCCTTTCTGAATCTGAAAGTAGGCGCTCATCCTCGGACGAGACATCCTCTGCCGCTGTGTATGAACCCGCAGGAGCTCAGCAGAAGAGCGGAAATATCTGTTCACCGCTTCGTCATTAGATTTGAGAAAAATGCAATAGTTTTCAAACCATACAGCGTTTTCGATCTATTATCCAAAGTGGCGAAATGGTAACGTTTCCGCTACTTTTACATTATTTTACTCCATATACATGTTTTGTTCCTGCGATTTAGTGCGCCATCACATCCGACGCGCGGACCGGTTGACTTTTTGTCTTTGGCCGGAAATCGGATCTGATACACGGGTCCACGAGGGTAAGTGACGTGTTTGCGGCTGCATTATTACTTTATTCTATTCAGTAGTTATGAAGCGCCTGCGTTCCGTGCGATCCAGGAGCATGTTTTTACTAGTCATGCCAGGTAGACTGAACCCTGAGACATCATGGAGGAAATGAAGCTTAAACTCCAACAGTACACTCTCATAAAGTTCCTCAAGGCTTCGTTTACACACATCTCTGAGATTCAAGAGAGGTTTCTCTGAAAGGATTCCCAGCTTTCAACTGTTGATCCCCGAAATGTTCTGGGAACGTTCATAATTGGTTCGTAAAACGTTCCAAACAAGTTTTCAAGTTCCCGTTGGGTTTCCCAAATATGTTTCCTTTCTAACTTTTAAATCAAGCTGATTTTTTCTCCTTAAGATCCCTAAACATTGACGTAACATTCCTCTACAAACGTGTTACAATACTGATATAACATGGTCATCGGTTCCCATCGCGTGTGTATGCAATACAACAGAAGCCATATAACAACATTATAATAATCATAATCAGGATGATTCAGAAAGGCACAGTGGGTAGAACTGCCACGTCACAGCTTCAGGGTCCCTGATTCAAACCTGTGTTTGGGTTGCTGTCTGAGGAGCTTTGTATGTTCTTAGCAAGTTCCCATGGGCTTCTCTGGTGCCCCCACTCTCTCTCCGAAAACATACAGGCAGAAATAGTGAAAGTATGTGTGCATGGTCAACTATAATGAACCAGTGTCCCATTTGGAGTGAATTCTCCAGCATTTCACCCAGTGTTATCAGGATGGGCTGCGGATTTGCCATGATGATGATCAGGACAAAGCGTTCACTGAAGATGGCTGAATGAATAATCACAATCACAACTGCATTTCCAAAGCTGTGAAGAAAATGGTTACCAGAAAAGTGAATAAAGTAAAATCAAATAGTGCGGGGGAAAGTGCTTGAAGATGTTTTTAATCTGCACACACTGTTTTGAGCTAAAGAATCTATAGAATTATAAAAAGCTCTGACACCAGATGATATTACTGACACTCAGGAAATCATGATTATGTGTAATGATACTTTTATACAACAATAATATTATCGTACTGTAATATTGCTTTGTTCTGCTTTTTGCAATATTTGGGACTGTCCTTGCGTTAAGGGCACTGGTAGTCATTTCTGTTAATGCACCGCACCCCATCCATAGCCTCTGATGGAAAGTTTTGTTGCTAGGCATTCTGTTTATTCAGAGCCAATGTATTTGACATACAGTAAGAGATGCTCAGCCACAGACTTTTCTTCCCTGTAGCATGTTAAAGCACGTCAGATTAAAATAATTTTCTCACCACTGTGAAATTCTGTGAAATTTTTTTCAGCCGGATTACAATATCTTGCTCATTTAATAAATAGCATTGTTCAGAAGTTTGTTTTCCCAGTGAAAACCAGTGCAAGGTAGTGTGTTTACACAGGTGTATAAAGAGCCAATAAGAACCCAAGGTTGTAGCCATGATTGCGTACGAATGGAAATAGTTGTGCTGTGTTCAGTCGGTAGAGTCTCTGAGGTTGAAACTAGATCAGGACACATGTCATTTCTTCTGTAATATGTAATAAAATAGAGATTAATCATATAGTGTTGACCAACAATATTAATCTAGGCAAGGAGACTTTATGTGTGTTCATGAACGCATGGCCTTAGAGAGCTAAAAACTGCAGTGAGTGACAGCAAATATTTGATTCTACTGCTAAGTGCATAAACAGTGCATAAACCTTTGCCTAGCTCACTGTCAGTTCTTAATATACGTAATGTGACTATTACATACTTTTAAGTGTGGTAAAGTTGTAGGCAAATATATGGATAGCTCCATAGTTTTATTAATATGGGTTAATGTTTGCAAAATTTTATACATTATATAGTATTTAATCCTTTTATTCATGCAATGTGGAATATGTAAAAGGGGTGATGGCTCGGCTGTGAGAAAATGACGAAGGCAGGTAAAGTGTCAGATTCATGTAGTTCATACTCATACTTTAGACTGTAAATTATTAATATTATAATTTTTGCACAATATGCAAGATGAGCTGAGATTAGTTTGCATAAGTTCACAGAATGTAGTCATCTATCATTAAATATTTAGAGGGTGTACAGATCATAGATCACAGAGTCTATATAGCAAATAAGAAAAGATGCTAGCTCCGTGGCTACCTGACTGCCATTCCCATGCACAGCAGAGGAATAGGATGTTCTGTCATTGTGAGTCAGAGGGTATAATATAGACCTCAATTTCAGGAAAACAGCTGTAAGCAAGGGGATGTCCAAACAGTGCTGAACTTGTCGTCTCTCAGTGATCTCAGTTATACACGTGTGGATGCAGTAGCAGCATTAATGTTTCAGCTGGAAATTAGGTAATCACTCCCAACAATGTATTAAATGACAAGCGCCAAGAAGGTCAAGGAATCGTTTACACTCCTGTAGCATTTACGTGCATTAAATGATTTTAAGATATGCTTGTTCTATATCCTTGTTCTTTACCTTTATGAAGTGGAAAATTACTTTACTTTCATTCACTGGCAGAGTACAGGTCAGAATGCTGTTTTTGTCTTCTAGTAGGATTCTTAGGATGCATCACAATCTGCTGTATGTCTAAGAAAAAAAATCTTTAATATTTCTGTCACCATGGTAGCAGACTGTAAAGTGCATGTGCAGTAGAGTTGTATGCCAAGAAAAAAAAAGATCTGTTGGAGAGTTGCTAAAATACCTTCACTATTTTTATTATTGGGGCTAGTACATCAATCAGCAGGACAATTAACTACATAACAGAACAATATTTATTTAGCATTTTGAATCGGACATGTTGTCTAATATCTTTCTCCATACTCGCTCGGAGTAGGAGTTGTGAGGAAGATCTGCTTTTTTTTGTGTTTATTTTACAGTGTGTGTTTTTGTGAGAGTGAGACAGCTATAGCACTAGGCAATGATACAAGTATTCATAAAAAAGTGGCTAGAATATCAGGAGTTTTATTGCATTCAGGAAACAACCTTACAGCAGCAGTCTGATTAGCATTGAAACATTCCTAGCAGAGCTAATTGCTGATGTAATGTTAATATTCACGCCAATGATCCATGTTACACAGTTAAGCAATATTATATCATCTCAGTTGTATTATGTGAGTGTAAGAACAATATCTTCTGCCAAATAAATCAATGTTATGGACATTTCTAAAGCACCATAAACACTATATGGCCAAAAGCATATAGACACCCAACCACATCTGCAGTATATGTGTTGCCACAAAGTCAGAACTGTGCTATGCTTTAGCATTTTACTTTCCCTTTACTGGAAGTAAAGGGTTTAGCGATGATTTAGAGGAACCTGAGTGACCCGTATCAATGTGGCATAAATATATTGAGGGATGTCATTTTTTATTTAACTTATTCGAATTTCTGGTCAGTCTATAACTAAAATCTTTACCTCAGCACTGGTGAAGTCTCTAGTCTGCTTAGAGGATTTTGATCAATTTTTGAATGCCAGCTTCAATGCAAATCACACCTTTATAGTAACAAACTTCTTTCCTATAATTTCTAATCATTAGGATACTTCCTACCAAGCTGGACTATGCACAAAAAAAAATCATTTAACTGTACTATATTGATATGTGACAAAGGCTTTTATTCTTAATCTTCTTCTTTCTAGTAATAGCTAATTTACAGAAACCTACAAGGCAAATGCTTTATATAATTGGCGTTGTAAAAGTAAAAAGCTGTAACTCTAAGTGGGTAAGAATTTGTATGGTTTCTCAGAAACATTTTAAGTGGTGCTATATTAGTATTATAATTAGCTTTGAGACAGAGAAAAATAGTTGCTGATGAGGAAATGACTCAAATTTGCTATAATGTCAATATAAAAGCAAAATAAACCCCAGGAACTAACTTGTTTCCTGGTCATTCCTTAGCATTCATAGCAGTCAATTGGCAAAATGTTTGATGTGTCATTGTCCCCCTATACAAGCATGCAGTAGTACTGTTGCAGCAGAACAAAAAAAAATCTATCTTGATAGCATGAAAAATAATTTCTGTGCTGTAAAAGTTTTTGCCACATTTCTCCTGTGTAGCATTGGCCTAGGGGGAAAACCTGTAAAGGTGTTGTTATGACAAACTTTGGGAATTTTACTTGTGTTTAATTAGTAGTTCAGTTTTCTTGGAATTCCTCAGTTGGTGTGGACATGTGGCTCTCTGTGTGAAGGGTTGGAAAGAAGAAACATGCTGAATTGAATGAGCAGATGTTGTGAATATTCCACCATGGTTGGTGTTATCTCTGTCTGCCAGCCAGAAGAGGCCATTTGAACAATGGGGTGAAGATTTAACTGCATGACATGATTGCAATTCTTTTTTTCTTCTTTGGTTCTTTCTTCCATGTACATGTACAAGGAATATAATGTTTTATGTTTTTAATGCAGTGCCACTAGCTATTAAGCTATGAACAATTTATTCAAGAAAGCGTATGTTGGCGATTGTGTTGTTTTATAGGTGTTATATATGTTGTTAGTGCCTTTCTGCTGTTAGGCGTGACACAACTGTTGGCTCAGGTTCCAGGTATGAGATATGACATCATGCTCTGTTTAGCTTCACTGAGTCCCAAAACAAAAGTTCTAGAGGGGAAACAATATCTCAGGTGCCAAATGACAAGCTCTTCTATTTGGCTGCTTCTTAATGTCATTTATAGTGTGACGTTGATGCATCTGCCCTTTGAGATGAACAGCCTCGTCATCCACATCCTGATAATAATGTTGTACATGTGATGCTTGTCTTGTCTCTGCTTTGTGTCTGTGTACTGTCTTTCAAAAGATGATCGCACAACTACAGGACACTGTTTTTCAGCCTCCTGTATTGAATTTGAAACACAGGTGCTTATTTTTTTATATCATATTTTTTCTTTTCTAGTTTTATTTCCTGAAAAGAAAACCAGTGTCTCATTGATATCTTGCAACTCTTGTGCTGTTGTCACATAATTGCAGTTGTATTTTATTTGGCATCAGCCTTGTCTTATTGCAGCTCTATAAAAAACTGCATGCTTAAAAAATTTGTTACGGTAATAGAGTGGATAATGTGGCATTCTTATTAGCAACCAATTTACTGCCATTGCACTTAGACATGTTTTTCATATTATCAGGAGATCATGAGTTTGAAACCAGAGCATGGGATCTGTGGCCAAGGAAAGTTAAAAATGATCTGTGCTCTCTGGGTCTGTACCAATCACAGTGTCAATCACAGTGACAGTAGCCAATCATGGAGATCTGTGAGTTTATATAAAAGAGCCTTTCTAAGTACTATATGTTAAGGCAACCTGCCATGCCTCATGAGCGATAAATTCAAACGATGCATCACATATTGTACATGGCAATGAATGCATTATCTGATATGCATAATATAGTAATATTTTATGTATATTGTGCAACAGAATTGATAGGCTTTATTTGATAGGCTTCACTAAAGTTTTATTTGGAACAGCCAATATGAAGCTTACAATAAAAACAACAAATATTATTGTCTGGACACAAAGGAATCTGGGCTACTGATTTGTCCACTACTGACACTGATTGTAAATAGCGCTTATAACATTTTTGTTGGTATTTTGACTCTTAATCTCTGGTTTGAACAAACCTACACACAGACTTCAACTCCACATAGGAGTGTGTGGTATATCTTGTGTTTTTTTGAGGCGATAGGATTTTTGGATCAGTCACTCACCTTTTGTCTGGAATTTTTCCCAATTAAATGATCCTGAAAGATCTGTACTTTAGATGTGTGTGCACTCTATTTGACAAGACAACAGATAAATGTTACATATATAACCATTTTGGGATTTTAAAATTTTTCCAATCAGGCCTGCTGACCACATCATTAAGCTTGTCACATTTTTAGTAGAGAAACACACGTACATTATCTTAAAAAGAGACGTATCTCGACTTGAAAAGTAAAGATTTGGACTCATTCTTCTAAACACTGTTGTTCACGAAAGAAGCTTTACAGCTCTACAAAACCAAATCATATACAAAATACTGAAAAATTCATAAACATGAACCAATGTGGATTCTGTAGTCAATTCTCTATTCTAGTCATGTTTATTTATGCTAGTTATGCACCTGAAGGCAGATCATAAGACCTGGGGCTAGCTCCAGGGCTAGAAACTTTAGTTGGAAAAAGGAGAGTTTATTATTTTATAATATTATATAACAGACTTTCATTGATTTAATTTTTTTTTACCATCTGAGGTTTCATTAGAGATCACAGCTCATGGATTTAATAAAGTTTTTAAAAAGTTGACCTTTCCAAATTGCAGTCGAAAGCCCTAAATTAGACTTGACTACCAGCAGTGATTTTATGTTGAGGATTGTAATAGAAATGTAGGCAGGAAATCAGAAGTAATCTGTATCTTTGTTGCTCTTGGTGACGGCTGTTTCAAATCATAAGGATGGGCGGAAGTTGTTTGTGTGTGCAGTTAGCACTGTGAATGCAAATATCATTTACCCTGAAATATCCTTAGTGTAAAGTCAGCAGACTTTAGTGTAGTCCTTCCTAAATGCATTTGGTAAATGCATCCAGATGCTGTGTGTTACCCCTCCCAAAAGTTTACATTTGCATGGCAAGCAAATGATGGTTAGCAGCCACTCCTCTGCAAACAAAACCACAAAAACCCGTGCTACTATACTTTTCTAGCCTGTCACCTCTTCTTACATGTAGCAAGTGTTTGGTTACAGTTTACCATCATTCACGGCTATCATCATTCATAATGCGACAAATTTGTGTTTAGGGTTATATTGTAGAAGGGTGAATTAGTGATGTATGAAAGCATATGGCTGTGGATGAACTCTACAGCTGTTCTGCATGCTGTTAGTGTGCCAGTTTTGCCTTTTTGCTATGATTTGCAGTCAAGTGTTTCTTCTCATACATAGTCACAAGGCCAGATACAGCCGTACACCCCTCTTCTTTCTCTCTGTAGCACCCATGTAGAAATCACAGAAATAATTTCCTTATTGTTGTTGCTGGTGTACTTCTATATTTTGATTGCAGGTGGCCATATGGAGGCTGTCCATGTGCTGTCTGGAGGATGCAGGTGCTGAAGCTGCTAAAAGATTAACTATGCATCAGTGAGACGTTGCACTTTCCGTCTGCTGAGATGACAGTGTTTCTTTTGGTTCTCTAATCAGTGAGTGTATTGAGATAAGGAGCTCAGGATGGAGGAAGAGTTTGTTTGTGAGCCACCATGAGTCCCAAGAGCACATATAAGTGAAATAAATGAAGCAGGATGTGGTAATTCACAGGATGCACTGCATAGTAGTAAAAAAAAAACAATTTTAAATAGCTATGAATGCTCATTGCTTTTGAAATATAGGCATGGGTTTTATGAAAGCATCAAATTAAAATATTATTTATCACCTACATGACCATACACAGTATTACTTGCAGTGGGAAATATAATAGTGGGAATACATTTACAATGTACTAAAATAAAATTCAGTTGCTATTAAATACATTTTAAATAGAATTATAAAAATGTTAATTTACAGCACCATATAGAATTAGTGTGATGGTGGATATGCTAAGAGTGGGCAAATAATACATGTATTATGTAGCATAACAACTTAGTAAATCTACATTGTGCTGGCCAGTCCAGTGTTTTAATTGCAGCACAGAAGAATAGACAAAAAAATGACTGTATGGTTGTTACCTTCTATTATCGTCTCCTAATTTCTTCTTTTTTTATTATAAACTGTGTAGAAGAAGCACTTGGACATAATGGCACCATGTAGAACTGAATAATTGAATTCAGAATTCGGTAGTTTTGTGTGCAAACATTTCAATGCCTCACACTCTGTCAGTCGGAGTGTTAACATGGCAGACTTTGAATGGAGGTGACACAATGATGGAGCTGTGTACAGATAGTGCAGTATTTTGGGAACACTACATCAAGCAAGCATTCGAGTGCTAGAATGTGTTCTAGTAACATGTCTTTTGCTTGCTATAGTGCCAAGATTTTTTTTTTTAAGTGAATCAGGCAGCCTTTGCCAAACATCCATCTGCTCAATACATAATATACAGTATACATGCATTATCTGCTCTGTTTACTTCAACGCTTTGAAGAACCCATTCGAGACTCTCTGCTTACTGTCTCCTTAATTAGAAAGATCTTCTACATAAAACTTTGTTCACCTTTTTTTAACCTGTATGTAAAATCAGGCTTTTGGACCACAGACCCAATCTCTGAGTTAATAGTTGCTTGGCAGATTCTTTGACGCAGACTTTTTGGAATCTTGCGAGAAATAGAGCCCATCTGTTTGGTCTCTCAGCAAGCTCATTTTGCCTGAAGCACTGCACATGACTTGAGACCTCTAATGCAGTGTTAATGCATTTAGTGTCCTCTTAAATGGGCTGTTTTTTTATTATTCTTGGTCAGAGCATAGAGACAGGTACAGTGTCAGTATTATTTGTCTAAGATGTCTTTTTTTGGCTTTAAATCAGTAAAACTGACAAATTTACTCGACCGATGGAGCCCTTTCAGACTCTATCACTGAGATTGATCGTGTGGATCTGAATCCACAATCTACATGACTGATTGACATCCAATTTAATTCTGTTTATTTAGTTAATGTTACCATATTTCAAACATTAACACATAAACCAGACAATATCTGGTAGACATCATTATTATATTTGTTGGGGAAGTGAAACTAGATAAGCCCTAATATTGATCAGTGAAAAGGAAGTGATATTGAACAACATGATTTTGATATTGAATGATATTAAAAAACAAAATGTTGAAATTGTGCAGTATAACAGATTTATTTAAATGTTTTAGATATGACTTTATGTTCAAGTTTCACTGTGTGACACTGAGAGCTAAATTTTTTTTATGGTTAACTCCATAGTGTGTGAAAGGAGAAAAGTGTGTATGAGGGTGTCTTGCATGCATCATCATTGGTCTAAATCTGCAGGACCAGCTGGACAGGTATGAATGAACATTTCCAAGAATGCCAGCATGTGTGTGTGTGTGTGTGTGTGTGTGTGTGTGTGTGTGTGTGTGTGTGTGTGTGTTTGTGTGTCCTTAACTTTCGCCTCGACTGGAGCCACTTAAATTTTTGAATTTATTTTTAAAGCTTGCATAATGATTTACTGTTTACTAAATTAAACTGCCTGATAAAAATAAAAAAATCAATGGTAGTGACCTAACTGTGAGGTGTTGTGACCACTCATTCAAACATTAAAAATGTTTCAAGTTCAACTTTAAACACATCTACTCTGAACTCTCTTGGGCTTCATATAATATCTACAGTCTGCAGGTAGTATGCTTTTTTTTAAAGGATTTGCAGACACTTGGTTCTTACTGAAAGATCACACAATATATCTGAATATCACTTCAATTGGCCGAATGGATGACAATGTATTAGTGATGCAATATCAGCCATCATGATTATTTAGATTAACTCTGATTCCCTGTATAGCTTTTTTTGCACCTGTGCTTGATCCAGTTCTACAGATCATTAGTTTTCATTAGATCATTAGAGAAGCAGCATGCATATAAAATAATCGTGGCTTAACTGCATTTAATGAAAATGTATTTTACTGACAGAAACAGCATTTAACACAGCGACTCTATTGTTGTAATTTACTTTCATAACATTATAGAATTAACTATGATTTTCTGCACTAGTTAACATAAACATAATGTAAAGTTGAGCATTATTAATCCTTAAGTAATTTTCACTATGTGATTTATTAAAATGAATCCGAATATCATGTGAATATGTTTTTTTGTACAAAAGACATCCCACGGTGTAATATTATTATTATTATTATTATTATTATTATATTATATATTATAGGCAGATGTGATTAATTGCATGCACTGTTAGTGGGTGCTGAAGGCTCTCAGTTGCAACTGCATTTTCCATATATAGTTAATGGAGGCCACTTTCGATGCCTTTCTTTTTTTTTCCATCTCACAGAACAAGCAAAATAGCTGATTTCAGTATTATCACCAATGAAATCTGTTCCTGTTTGTATAATGATAAGGATATGTGTCATGTGACACTGGTGGATTTTATTCAGGATGTTTAGTCTCAGTGAGATGAAACAGCACAGCAGGTTGCTCTGGTTAGAGTTCTGCGCAGTCATTTGTTTGCCAAGCCATTACACATTCGCCTTCTTGCATCCCCTGTAGCGTTCCCTGCACTGCGGTGAGTCAGACTCGAGAAACACCTATTATCTTCCATAGCTTTTGAAATTGTTCCTTGCAGGGCGTCTCCAGCAAATCGTAACACACCTGATGAAGAAATCCCGAAGCAGTAATGGCGCATGGGTTGCTTTGTGTGTGTTTACAGATAATGTGTGGACAGGACTTTTTAAACACAGTTTCTTAATGGAAAAATGTGGAGGGTTTTAGTTACACTTTTTAAAAGCTTGTTCAGAGGTAATGGAATAAAAAGTTTTGTCTGCTTGCACAAAAAGATGTAAACAGAACCGATGAGCTTTCTTTCTCTCCGCCACTCACTCTATTTAATCATTCTGTTAACTGTCAGTAGAGGGTTTTTTTATTATACAGAAACCCCAGGCAATCATGCATGTGTGCTCTCCTGAAGGCATGGGAGTATCTGTGTTGGCTTTGCTGTATTTCACTGACAGGCTGTTACAGCTCAGCTGTTTCAGTGTTTCTGGTAAGCTTATTGTCTTCCTAAGAGGCTGAACAGAAGGCATGCGCACACAAGTAGCAAAGAAATATTGTCATGTGGCAGTGTTCATAACAAAACACATCCATGGACATTTGAAATGTAATTTAGGATGTAAACTCACCGTTGAGCTTAGTATGGGATATCCAAAAATCACAGTCATTGTCAATATCATCGGTCAGAAAAGGTTCCTAATTATTAATGTGCATATACTGACATCCATCTGAATGATAAGACTGATGAGGAGAGAGAGAGAGAGAGAGAGAGAGAGAGAACGTTGGCACTACTTATTAACAGTGTTAAATAGAACAATTTTACGATCAAAGATCAGGAAACCAGATCAAACAAAGAATACTCTGTATCTGGAAAACACGCCTTGGACTGGATGTTACAAAAGTGCCTGGAAAGATTTCATGATGAGGGAAAGAAATAACTGGAAAATATAACCAAACTATTGAACTGACTATATGACGTGCACACATTAGGAGATCAAACCAATGATAAGACAGGACAGAGCCTAAACAAAAGCATTTGGCATAACAAACAGAAGCACATGAAAGCAACATGAAAGCAACGTTCGTCATGCCGAGAAGGAGAATTGACCCTAATGGTGATTTGAAAGTACCGTACACTTACTAGAAATGCAACTGCTCAGTGTTTTGAGCAAATCACAGGAAAATTGTGTGTTTTAGAGTCTTTGTTTTCAATTAAGGACAAATAGCGTGGGCCCATTTTCAGAATCTCATTGCACAGGCAAAAACTAGGATATCAGTTGAAGAACAAACACACTGATCCGGCTTTGTAGATGTTCATACACAAATACGCCTAAAACCGGTATTATGAACTCATGAAAAAAGTGCGCTAATGATATTCCTTTTACAAATGACATTTAAATTCAAAAACCCATTTGTTGAGAAATAATGTTTGACACTGAGGTCTGTGTCCTCAGGCAGTTAAGCCTTGACAAATTGACAAAGAGCTTTCTCAATATAATAGGTTCGTTTGTGATGACAAAATGTTTTTGAGTGTTCGTCATCCATCACAGCTGATCTAAACTGAGTCTGAGGGATTAACTTTCACAAGGCCATTCTGCCTGTTGTCCCCTATTATTTTACGCTCTCATCATTCCTCCTTATCTCATCACTGTTTTTTATATTATAATATCTTTTATATATATATATATATATATATATATATATATATATATATATATATATATATATATATATATATATATATAGCTTTTTTTTTTTTTTTTTACATTTTCCTGTCAGTGCTAGCAAAATCTACAGTATACATCATAATGCAGATTGTGTATTGTGAAACACTCTTTCTGAAATAGACCTTAGTCCTTATTTGATGAATTTGTCAGATATGCATGATTGTAAAAAGTTCTCTGAAGCATGTGTAATTTATACAATCTGTGAAACCAGAAGCTGTTGCTAGCCTGGTCACACCTTTTTAGCTTACTGCTAAATCATTTTAAGTGCTGTGACTGGTTGAGAGAACATAATTTAAGCCCTGGTCATCCACCATGTCCTCCCTATCTGCAGCAGCACGATCTCCCTCTTAAACACCGTCATCTCAGTAAACACAGTTGCTCCTCAGCAACATTTGGGGAAGTTGTCATTAACAGTAACAAAAATCCATGAGTCACACCCGGGGTGTGTTTAAAAGGATGCAGTTACCATCAGATCCTGTGTTTGTCCTTCTTTTTTTCAAAGCAATAAATTGCCTCTTCTTCTTTTTTCTTGGTTGGTATTAATAGAAACGTCGACCCGTGCTTGGCTGAGCAGTGGCACCCTCTACTTTCCCGTATTAAAATAAATCGCTTGCCATTTGGTTGCACACAAAAAAGGTCATTAGAAATGTAGAAAAACACAGGAGAAGTAACATATTCAAACACAGCAAGAAATCCTAGTTCTACAATACTGAGCAAGATGGGAAATACCCCAAACCCTGCCCACTTCACAGTGTTCCCCTGCATGACCTACATTTGCATGTTGGAAGATAATTTTATGCTTTATGACAAAATGTCACAAGTCTGTCAGGATTTTCCAGTGAGCAATTTTTCAGATCCCTCTGTTTCTTAAAAGAGAGTAATGAAAATGATTTTGAACAATATTATGACTCAAATAAATTCCCCCAAACGATTGAATCTCCTAACCACTTACATTTTGATAAACAGCGAGAATACTGTAGTGATGAACACAAAGTCCTGCTATGATGATGCTATTATGCTAGGATGTGGCTGTGCTGTTACTGCTGGCTGTTTGAAGTATCTTTAGCAGGTTAGAGTTTAAGCAACACTGTAGCTCCTTGGCACATGCAGATAATGTCAACCTGAAAGCCTTTGCGCCATTTGCTTAAACAAAAAAAAAGAAATTGAGAGAATATTTGTTTTCTCTTTTATGTTAAAGTAGACATTCCAAGCTTTCTATTTATATTTTTTATATGTCTGTGAGGCAAGTATTCACTGAGATTCAGGTTGTTTGATTTATGTCTGTGGAGAGAGCTGGCAGAGAGTGCATCCTGTCTGTTTTTGTTGTTTTACAAAAGCATAGCATTTTTTTGTTATTATGAGTGTGTACAAATAAAAGTAGAACCTTTAAAGATTCGAATAATGTATTGCTTTTATCTTATACAATCAAAAAAGACAGTAATTTAAGTTCATTTCGGCGTCATGAGGAACAATGCCCCAAAACATGCCGGTGCATTTGTCGACCCCAGAGTGTTAATTGTGAGCATCATAGCGGATTTTGGTGCTGATTCGAGACTTGGCGCATCAGTAAAACAAACAAAACAAAACAAAACTTATTTCTAATTTTGTTACTTGATAAATGTATCTAGGGTGAACATCCACCATATAGAACACAAGCAGAGAAAAGATGATGGTCTCGGTCTGATCCCCAGATTTCTTGTTACCTTCTGCCTGCGCATTGTTGGCTTCATAAACTAGCCTACATCTGTGGTGTGTGATAACCAGGAAATAATACACCAGTGGTAGATTGAAAAAGCTGCGCAATGACAAGAAATAGGTTGATAGGCTGTAAACAGCGCAGTGAAAAAAAAAATAGTCACCATATAGATTAAAACTAAAGTAACGAGCCCGTTTAGAAAATTTAAGAAGTAGAAAGTACAGATATTTGTGTAAAAATGTAATAAGTGAACCTAAAAAGTTTTCAGAATAACGTATTGTGAAGTGAAGCACTGATACCAGAAAAATTTACTTAAGTACAGTAACGAAGTATTTGTTACTCCGTTACTGCCCACCATTGATCACAGCTTATAAGCTAACAAGCTCCTGCTTGTTCACATGCTCGTTAGTACGCTGGATATTGCCCCTGTGATATTGCCAATTACTGTGCTCTGTCTTATGACTCTGATTATCCAGTCTGTTTAAGAGAGAGAGAGAGAGAGAGAGAGCGCTAATGAACAATGCACTGCATCTCTTGTGCCTTTTCACTGTGCCCTGATTCTTTACACATAGCCGTGTTCTGTGTATAACACCCCTTAATTCGTTAACAGGGTGGCTCAATCTAGTGATGTTCTGATCAGTACTGTACGCGTTACTTAATACTAGAATGAAATCTAGAACTAAGGGTGAAGTGAAGCCATGTTGTTTGTTTTTGTGAAATGTCATACGGTAATTATAATGTGACTGTACTACTGCTCTTATTTGAATAGATTATTTGATGAGATGTACATTAGAACAGAATGCATCATATGCTATATTATATAGACAAAAGGACTGGTACACCTGTCTTTTTCAGTCTTATGTGGCTCTTCTTGAGTGGCATGCTATAGAACTTTGACCTCAACCCTATTAAACACTTTTGGGGTGAACTGGAATGCTAAATGTCCTAAATGCCTCTACTACATCAGTACCTGAATTTTCTTGTGGCTGCATGATCACAAATCTCAATCAGAACACTTAAAAATCTAAGGGATCTTCCTAGAAGACTGGAGGTTATTAGAACCGCAAATGGGGGATACATGTGGAATAGGATGGTTAAAAAGGCACACTTTCTATCTAAAAGCCAGGTGTCCACAAACTTTTGCCTATACAAACATGTACAAACCAAACTAAATATGTCAGCAGACTAAATAGTTTCCACCTCGAATTATATACAAATACTACACACATAAGAAAAACTCTTAGGATGAGAAGTATCATTCTGTGGCATTCCAAGCTTTGCTATTTCCATGAATGGCATTCTTGTTTTGGATTTAGTTTGTCCGTAGTTTTTAAAGTCTGTTATTTTAATCTGTATGTTTGTTCATCGTCTGTTGTTTTGACCAAACTACTTGTTTTGGATCTGTTTGCATGACATTTTTGAAAATCAAACATGATCTGCAACAACAGCAAACACAACATTTATTCATAAATCATTTCATGATATAATTAAATTGCTACTAAATTATATTCCAATCTTTATTCTATTCGCTTTGTTATAAGATTTGTTGCAGATGCCAGAATTTAGTTGTGTTTGCTGTCCAGTAACCAGTTGGTGTATTTTTGCAGCAAGTTTTACATATTTAAATATTTGTTCCTCGTCTACCGTTTGCAATTACGATTAGGATGAACCCGAGATAAAGGGAATTTCTCTTCCATATATTTAGATGTAAAGGACATAAAAGTAGGACATGTCAGACTGGTTTAAGGTGGAGGTTGGACTGCATCAAGGATTGGCTCTGAGCCCTTTCCTGTTTGCAGTGGTGATGTACAGGTTTACATACGAGGTCAAACAGGAATCTTCATGGACTATGATGTTTGCGAAAGATATTGTGATTTGTGGTGAGAGTAGTGAGCAGGTTGAGAAGAGCCTGAAGAGGTGGAGGTATGCGCTGGAGCAAAGGGGAATGAAAGTCAGCAGGAGTAAGACAGAGTACATGTGTGTGTAAATGAGAGGGAGGGCAGTGGAGTGGTGCGGTTGGAGGGAGAAGAGGTGGAGAAGGTGGGTGAGTTTTGGTACCTGGGGTCAATAGTACTAAGTAATAGGGAGTGTGTTAGAGAAGTGAAGAAAAGTGTGCAGGCAGGGTGGAGTGGGTGGAGAAGAGTGGCAGGAGTGATTTGTGATAGAAGAGTATCTGCAAGAGTGAAAGGGAAGGTTTATAGGACTGTGGTGAGACGTGCGATGTTGTATGGATTAGAGACAGTGGCATTGAGTAAAAGACAGTAGGTGGAGCTGGAGGTAGCAGTGCTGAAGCTGTTGAAGTTTTCTTTGGGAGTGATGAGGATGGACAGGATTAGAAATGAGTTTAATAGAGGGACAGCGCATGTGGGACATTTTGGAGACAAGGTGAGGGAGGCGAGATTGAAATGGTTTGGACATGTGCAGAGGAGGGACATGGGGTATATCAGTAGGAGAATGCTGAGGATGGAGCCACCAGGAAGGAGGAAAAGAGGAAGGCCAAGGAGGAGGTTTATGGATGTGTTGAGGAAAGACATGCAGGTAGTTGGTTTGAAAGAGGCAAATGTAGAGGACAGAGTGGTATGGAGACGGATGATCTGCTGGGGCAAACCCCTAACAGGAGCAGCCCAAAGAAGAAGAAGAAGAAGAAGATATTTAGATGTAGAAGTGCTCATACACACAGTGTAAATAAAATCCAATTATGTATGACGGTTAATAGCCAGGTCAAGAATCCATAATCCTGGATTTGTCCTGATGTGTTCTTATTGAATATTGTAGATATTGAATAATGTTCTTATTGAATATTGTGCAACTATCGCACATTCTAAATCTAAAAATGAAAATATCCATCCATCTGTTCCATCTGTTCCAGAAATCTCAGTCACTCCTGTATAATATTAAGCAGCACTGCGTAATATGATTATTAATCAGTATTTGTGAGTGTTTGTGTGTGTGTGTGTGTGTGTGTGTGTGTGTGTGTGTGTGTGTGTGTGTGTGTGTGTGTTGGCCTTATGAATGATGTTTTAGTGAATCATGGAGGATAACACAGTGCATTATTTCTGTGCAAATAACTTGCACACAATTTTCATAGGGAGTTTGTTAATGAATGGTGTGGGTTTGCCAAAAAAGCTTTAGGTTTAATATGATTGTTAACATCATTTAATTGGTCTATAAATGTATATTTTTTGGCATTATTTTTTATAATGATTTTGTCATAAATGCATAGTCCATGTGTGGTGATCAATTTCAACTACGTTTGCAACATGTATGTTTTATTTATGTGTAAGTTTAGTGCAGTTACAATACATTTAAATAGTGAGAGTCAAAACGTCTATTATTATATCCAGCTCATGAAGATGGCTGCACACGCAAAAATAGTGTCTGCATGGTTTTTGCTGGTACATAAGAAAGCTTTCAACACGCTAATGAAAGACATCAAAACAAACAAACTGAGAAATTAATCATTTTGAGTTAGCGTGGGCTGAATGAATCAGAGTCGATTTTTCTTTGTCATGGAACAGTATGCACAATCATTGAAAATGTTTTTAGGAAAACAGAAAGGCATGTTTGAAAAAAAAATAGACTTTGGTTCAGTCCCCTAATTGGGCGTCTTGTTTGACACTGACTCTTTGACATCATTCTAATCTTCAAGTACTTTGTACTAGCCCCTCCCGTGTTCATCCCTCAGCCACTCCTGCTGCTGTTTAGTCATGGCTTTGTGCTAGTTATTTTTAGAACAGTTTGCATGGTGCTTCTTTTTTTTTTTTAAAGACACACAAACCCTACCTGCCGGCTGTGACGGATTGCGAGGTTGGATTACAGAGTGACGGACACAAGCAGAGCTGTCACCTTTAGCTGAGTTTGTAATTACACCGGTGTCTCTGTTGCGTGGGAGGGCTGTGAGGAGTTCAGGTCTCCACTGGTGTAGAAAAATATGAGAGCCACGACCCGCGCAGCCGTTTCAGCAGCACGTTCTCCGCTCCACTCAATCTATTTAACCTTTGATAGGATGATTGTTGCCTCAGTCCATTCTTTCAGTTATATCACTTTAAATTATAGAGCACTCATAGACTGTCTAGCTTTGAATGCGTTACAGGGCACCTTATTTTTTATTGGTGCTGTCGATACTTTTTGCCCTTAAAAATCTGGGTTCAAGTTAATTTTCTCCCTTTTATGCTGTATAGTCTGAATGTGTGAGTGCTGGAAGGAGAGTGAATATTGCTGTTGAATAGATGTTACTGTTGTCATGTCTGTATGCATAATTAATGGCCTGTACTAGAGGTCCTGATGATGTGTCAGATTTGCCTTGAGCCTATTAATCTTTTATCTGCATCAGCTGTGAGATCATCAAGCTTTGTGCTTAATCTCTGGATTGTGTCAATAATACCTAGGTTATTTTTTCTCTATTCTATTCAATATCTAGGCTTTACTAGAGTATTGTTACAACTCAAACGTAACTTCACGTGCTGTAGGATTGATGATTATCCATAGGTGATGTTTCAAGCCCTGGCGGCGATACGTGGCCATAGACAGGTGTGTCTTGGTTATGCGTCACTCTGTGTGTGTGTTTGTGTGCGGAAAGTGAATGAATAAATGATTGGCCAGACACAAAGCGGCAGCTGCTCTCTGCTGGCTTCTAAAGATGTGCTCTGATGTGGTGAGGAGTTAAGAAGTGGCAAGTATCGTTTACACACAGCCTGGAGTCTGTTCAGCGGAAGAGCTCAGTCGATGCTGCTACTTAAAGAGGCTCCGTGCCTGTCCTGTAATTAGCTGTGTCCCATGATGCTCAGTGTGCGGTTTAGGAAGCCACAGGTCTGCACATGCTTTGACAGGAATTGAAAAAACATCTGCCTCCATGCTGGCTAGTGAGGCTCATATTAGATGAAAGCAACCTGCAGGCACATTTCGGAAAAAGCAAACGGACCCCAAAGAAGAACGTCCACCTGGATGACTGCATACATAATCATCAAATGCTAATCGGAGAACACTGCTGCTTGCGTTTAATGTGTTAATGAGCTCTATATGAAACGAGATAAATCTATGTTATAGAAGGAGAAACCTGAATTCGAATCATGCCTAGAGAGTTCTAAAAATAACCACTCACGGATTGACCTTCTAAGTGAATTTGAAAGGATGGAAACCCCCTTTTTTGGCTGCCTGAGTGATCCATAATGCTGAAACCCAGTGACGGCAGGTTTGGATATGAGATGTGATAGCTAAAATCTTTCAGTAGCTTGAGAATCGCAACTATTGGATGCATTAATGGCATAAAATGTAGTGATCTGTGATTTCTTTATTTCTGGAATTCTGTTTAACATGTATGTCATCTGTCCTTTTGTGTATTTTGTCTCCTGCTTGGACAGTGTGCTTTTAGTTTATCTACTGTGTAATGGTGGTAGAAATTATGAAATGATGGTAAAATAAAGCGAGTTCATTACGCTCACTGTATTTTCAATCACTTTTAATGTCATGTTATGGATGTGCCGGTAAAACTGAAAATTATGCACTGAAGCTGTAGGAGGCCTCACCTGATATGGCTGTCATTGGTAGACTGTAATCAATCTACTCCATGGAAAGACTGAAAATCTTCATTTTCAACACTTTAGTCGTTTTTTTTTTCCTTATGACCATTTGCGTTGTTGTAACAGGGCAAAGTAATTTACTTGGATGCCAAAACTTTATCACAACTTTATCCTGATTTAACCTTCGGAATCACTGCAGTTTAACTATATTAGTCTCCCCTTTGGTGAATTTTGCATCTGTCAAATTTGCTCTAAATGCCTTTTTTCCTTTATAGGTATGTAATTAGAATCAGGTAATTAATGCCTCATTGATTATTGGAACTATTTGGAACTATTTTCCCATATATCAGTAACTGACTTTACTAGTGCCATTATGGCTGAATGAGTCTAAATCTCCACAAACACACTCCAAAATCTAATGGATCATCTGGAAGTTATTATAGCAGCAAATGGGATGTTCAAAAAAGCACATACCACAAACCTTTGCCCATATAGTATAAATTCAGAGAAAATGATAGATAGATAGATAGATAGATAGATAGATAGATAGATAGATAGATAGATAGATAGATAGATAGATAGATAGATAGATAGATTGATTGATTGATTGATTGATTGATTCAGGTTTAATGTGCCAAAAAAAAGACTACAAGAATACATGTAGACAACAGTAACAGTACAGTAAATAATCTGTAATGAGAAATCTAGGTGGGGTGTAAGGGGTAAAAACCAGGAAGAACAACAAGAACAGGAAACACAGTCAACAAAGGCTGGGATTTAACAGGAATTTTTCGTTGCCAAGTTTAAAGGACACACCAGGGTGCTATATACATGTGCAAATGAATCAAGTATTAAAGCAGTGCAGATCAGGGAAATATACCAATGAGAAGACAGGGGACAATAATAGTACATGACCACATGGTGCTTGTCACCATGGGAACCATGATGTGAAAGGGGGAATCTGTGACATAAGGTTAGGTGGCATTTTTGCAGTATAGTGCAGTACAATAAAGGCATTCACAGTATTTCAAGTTTGAATCCTGACAATGCTAAACCCGTCCATGGCTAGAAGTCTCGAGATCAAAATGAGTGGGGAGAGATGGTGTGCTCTCACTCAACCATGGCTACACTAGCCACTCATTGGCATCTGTGAGAAAAAGCTTGATTGCACTTTCCTCAGGGTGTGCACCTGCTTTGTGACCTAGCATGATCAACAGTGGGAAAATATGCGGCAGTCAGCAGAATATCTCTACGATGCAGTTATTTTACCAGCTCACCAATCACTATACTATGATGTTGCTATTGTCATAGGTCAGTGGGTGACGCAAATAGTGTCAGGAGGAGACTATCATGTTCTCCCTTGGCTCCCATTTGAATTCTTCATATTTGCATGAAGTTAAACCTTTCTCAATATTTTCAAATCACCTGACACACCCACATATAGTCGCTTTTGTTACAGCCACCTAATGTCACCAGCCTTTGTAAATAATACACCACTGAAAATTCTGCTACTGGTACACCGAAGGTAGCGCAGCCTCCATCATTTACACTTTTATTAACAGCATTAACTTCTTCAGAAAATTGAGCTACAGTAGCTTGTCTGTTGGTTCGGACCACACGGGCCAGCCTTCACTCCCCACATGCATCATAGTGCCTCACCAAGCCATGACCCTGTCGCCGGTTCACCACTGTTCCTTCCTTGTATCATTTATGATAGATACTGACCACTGCAGATCAGGAACATCCCACAAGAGCTTAAATCCTTACGCATGCCTTTTTTTCCTGTTTTTAACACATCATCTTTGAGGACAAATTGTTCAGTTGCTGCCATGATTAACAGACAATCGGTGTTATTCGCTTTTTCCAGTCATAATGTTATAATGTTACCCCTGGATGTATTAATATGCATGTATTACACTGTAGCTTTGGGACATAACAATGATGAATCAGCTACACTTTCCTTACCCAACAGAACTGTTTAAAACTTTAACATTCATCATAGGCATAATTTGTTAAGGCGTCCTTGCGGTCTCAGTGCCCTAAGCAGCAGCTTTCATCCCTTATTTAATTGAGCTCCTTTTAATTAAATGTAGATTTTCATTAATTAACATGGAAGAATTTAATTTTTTTAGAACTACAAACTAAAATAAATATAAATATAAATTAAGGCTCTGTTTTTTTTATCTTATTTCATCAGCCTAAGGGATCAGTTTCCTGGCATTACTTTACTTTTCAATTCAAAAGGGATTCCAGTGAATACTGTATAGGCGTGCAATGAATCATATCGGGTAAAATTTTTTGAAGACTTCCAAACAAATCAGTGAGTCAGATATCTGGGATGTGTGAGTTGTGCGTCTCGTGGCACCGAGGTGGATCGAAATTTGACTCAAATTGATGTGTGGGTACTTCAGTGTTTATAGTTTTTCCAATGTTGCTTCAGTGCAGTTCTCCACTGAGAATATCTTTTGTACTGCATGTGAATCATTATTTATAACATGGCTGTCATCATGAAACTGCTACTCATTAATAAGTTTGGTTTCCCTTCAGAAACTCGTGCTGCGTCAACAACACTTTGGGAATGCTTCCGCATCGTTCATGAATCTCGTGAATCACGTGTGTAATCAGTCCAATGAAAAGTCACGACCAGGAGTGAAACCGGCACTAGCTTCTGTTTGTTCAGGAAGCACTCTGTGTGTGTTTGTCTTTAATGGTAAGCGGTGAAAAACAGAACAAAATTAAAGGGACTAAGAAGATGACGAAGCATTGCTTTTGTCCGTGTATTTCTCCCTGCCCCCGCTATATTACAGGGATACGCACAACCTGTGTGTCGTTTGTCTGGGAGTGGCGCATGCTATGTTGGTTCTTGAGGAAGCCAACTGCGCAGAATCTGCTCCCATGTCGATGCAAACGCTCTGCTCCTGAAGAGCACTCTTTGAGGAGGGTGCTCCCACTCCTCGTGGTTCTGTTCTTAGTTTCACTAAGGCAAAGCGGCGTTCAAGGACCTGGAGCTTGCAAATGGACCTGCCGGGTCCACGTTCTTTCGGCGTTTTTTTCCCTTTGCGATGAGAGCTCACAGCTCCGAACCATTCTTCCTATGAAGTGGGGCGTGGGGGGTGGAGGTCTGCTAAGACAACCCCTCAGCCAGCTATAAGAGGTAGTGACCTGTGCGATAGCCAAGCTTGAAATAGATTGGCCTGCCAATCAGCAGAAAGCTTGAACATACAGTAAGCTCGACAAGTGCTTTCTGCAACCTGCATCAATGCCTTCCCCGTCGGGGTCTGCTTTTTTTCCTGTACACCAAGGTGTCGCCCTCGTGTCCACGAAGAGGCACATATGGCTTATCGTTCTGAATAGGGATGTTCAGCAACTATGTTAATTCGATTGTCACCAGATTCCAGGAGGCCAAAAAGCAGTTGGCGGCATTCCAGCGATATCTCCCGTCGCTCTCGTGGGGCTGCTCGGCAGGCACAGTCCCAAGCACAACTCAGCACCTCGGGGCATTGTAAGGTGTAAAGGCAGAGTGTCACGACTCGCAATCCCTATTCAGAAGGCCTGGGAGTTGACAGATCTGAGGACCATCATCTTCAATAGAAGTGCACCTCAGTATACGGTGCCCCCTACCCCAGCACCCTCAGGGAGCTGGTTCATTAAGCCTGCTACTTTCAGTGCTTCAGGGCATGACCAGCTCCAGCAGACGCCCTCCTTGGTTTCTGCCTGGCACCATAAGAGGACTGAAAGGGTTCCCCGCCTCTGAGGAGGCCCCGAGAGCTGCACCAGAGTGTTGCTTCAGCTCTAGGCTTACCAGTGGTCAGTCTCGAGAGTGGTTAAGAGACTAGTAGCCTGGCAGGCTCTGAGCTATACTATTCAGTTGGGGCCTTGTTTACCCCGGTTCAACGGGGTGTGCGGCAACCTAATGGGGCCCAAGCAGGCTCTGGTCATGGAAGAAAAAGTAGATACTCTCTTGAGGAAGGAGGCTTTCAAGGTGGTCCCTCTATCATACAGAGAGTCCAGGTTCTACAGCCTGTAATTCATAGTCAAAAAGGACAGACGTCAAAAAGGATGGACGTCAAAAAGGGCGGAGGGTTGCGTTCTATACTGGATCTATCAACTAAACCGTTTACTTCTGAGACTAGTGTCCCAAATCAGGTTCGGACTGGTTTGTAATGATGGATCTGAAGGATGCATACTTTCAGGTTTCCATCCTCCAGCTCACAGGAAGTTCCTGGGGTTTGCTTTTGGGGCCAAAGCTTACCAATAACAGGTCCCACTGAAACTTCGGGGCGTCTGAATTGTAAATTATATTGACGTTGGTTGATATTGGCTTAATCGGTGCAGCTGGAAGTCTGGCATATCAATTGCCTAGAAATGCTGGCTGTGCTTTGAGCTCGGCTTTCCTTTAGAGGCCACCATGTGTTGGTCCATACGGACAACACTTCAGTGGTTTCCTACATCAACCACCAGGGGTGTCTGCGATCTTGCCTTCTGTACAAGCTGGCACGTCAGATCCTCCCAGGCCACTTAATCGGAAGCGGATGCCCTCTCGGGACAAGGGACAAGGCCCGGGGAATGGCGACTCCACCCGGATGTGGTGGAGGGAATCTGGGAGAGATTTACATAGCACAGGTGGACATGTTTGCGACTCAAGAGACATTGCACTTTCCCCTCTGGTTCTCCCCACCACACCCAGCCCCGCTAGGGCCAGATGTCATGGTACAGCAGCCGAGGCCACGCCTGTACGTCTTTCCCCCTGTCACGCTGCTCTAGGGAGTTCTAGAGAGAGTTCTGCGGCCCCTTCTTTCCTGAAATTTACTCCAGGCATGGCCAGTGCCTTTCTCTAAACTTAATTGGGGAATGTGCTTGAGGCATTCTTCCCTCCTTCTTTTCAGGACCCAGACCAGGAGAAACCTGCACTGGACATATACGTCCACAGAACGGAACTGTGGTGGAAGTCAGAGCAGCTATTAGTCTGCTATGGCCCTCTGAGGAGAGTTCTCCTTGTAAACAAGCAGACGCTCAGCAGGTGGATTGTGGATGCTATTTCATCCTCTTTTGAGTCCTCTGGTATCTCGCTCCTTTAGGGGTCAGAGCTCACTCACCTCAGAGTGTGGCAGCCTGCAAGGCTTTGTCCTCTGGACTCTCCTCCAAGACATGTGCAATGCTGTGGGCTGGTCCACCCCGCTGACATTTGTCAGTTTTTTTAGCCTTGACCTTAGTGCCACTTCAGGCCCTTTTGTCCTTTAACCTAGCTGTGCCCATCCACACTAGGCAGAGATTGGTCAGACTGGCATTATTAGACTCTTCTTCCCAAAGCGTTGCTGATGCAGCTCGAGTTCCTAAAGGGTAACGCCTCCAGGTTATGTATGTAACTAGGGTTCTCAGAGGGAACGAGACGCTGCATCTCCATGCCACACTGCCTGAATCCCTGCAGCGCTTCCTTCCCTTTTCAGTAGCTAGCACCGGTTTCACTCCATGTGCTTTTGTAGTGAGGAATAAATCGCAGTGTTTCCTCACTCGGCTTTAGTATTCAGGCTTTCCTCGTGAACCAGGCATACAACTGAAGAAAATTGTGTGTGTTGTTCTGGATTGTGGCACAGAAAAGCTTCATAATGAGTCAGTGCTTGTAATTAGATTAGTATTGCTGGTATTGATTCATGTTTTTTTTTTGCAGTAGCAGTAAATCATGATATTTAGGGTCGGAATTGCTTGCACACTTAACTGGTTATGTTAATGGTATTACTAGCACACTTTTTGTGTACTGTTTTATGGTTTATATGAGTGCGTGTGTGTGTGTGTGTGTGTGTGTGTGTGTGTGTGTATGTGTGTGTCTTGTTTTCACATTTGAATTAAGTGGCAATGCCCTGTGAGTCAGAGGTCCTAATCAAATTAACCACGAGGTGCAGCGATATAGAGAGAGCGAGTGAGTGAGAGAGTGTTTTAAAGGAAGAAAAGTGCTAAGGGGGCTGCAAACACCAAGAAAATGTTGACGAGTATGTCCTGCTATGTTAAGACAGAGAGATGGAGAGAATTTGAGGATAAATGAGTGGGATGAAACAAGTACCAATTGATAGCTTTTAAAGGAAGAGCATATAGGCAGTTAGTGTAATACATTAGGAATGAAAATAAAATGGAAAAAGTTCATAATGGATACTTTGTGTTTTGCTTTTGGAATATTAATGCTAATCCTGAATATGATAATTAGTGGACAATAACGGTGTGCAATGATTCATTCATTGCTAAGCATAACCTATTTCTCTCTCTGTCTTTCTTTTTTCAGAGTGTTAAACCTAGACCATTTTTGCACAACTACATGGAGGAGCACAACTGAGTCCCTTTCTCACCTTCACTTTTTCATTCTTCCCCCAAACTCTGCATGATCCTGGGGGATGAGCTCAGAAGAAAAGAGCTCCACCATGTCCCAAAAGATCTCCTCTATATCCCGCAGCAACAGCAGCACCTCCTCCAAACATGACAGCCGACAGGTGAGTATCACTGTGTGTTTTTGTGTCTCTGTGTGTTATGTTCTGATAGAAATCTGAAAGCAATAAACTGCATACACACTGTTTTCTGCTGTAAAATTGCAACTAATAGTTAGCTTAGTGTGTATACAGAAGATTTTAACCAGGTCTTTATTTGTGTTGTGTGGATGATGTGATATGAACTTTCTTTTTTATTTGTTACTTTGGTATTTACCTTTATTTCCCATTCACCCTTCTCCAAAAGTCTCTTCTACACAAAATCTTTTCTACACGGTATTTCACACATTCTGAAAAGTTAATTTGCGATTTTGACTCTTTACCACAGAGAAACTGATATCTAAAGTTTTTAGCGCAACAGGGAATAAAATCCAACATTACTTTTATTTAAGCATGCTAGTATTGTATAATAACCAGTGTATTAAAAAACAGAACATTATGTTTTCCCTTCAGCAGGAAATTTGTTACTTTTGTTGAGTAATGGGGGTGGATTTGGCAACATAACAGAAAAGGAAGCTATGTAATCACTGGTCTCGATGTCGGGGTAAACATAGAAGCATCCGAAAGTAACAGTGAAAGCAGGAATATTTTGAAAACCCTATGACGCACCTCAGAGGAGTTGGGACTTTCCGCAAAGTTTCTATATAATGTCCAGTGTTTTGTATATGCAGCAAAGTTTACTGTTGATACCTCAGCTTGGATCTTCAAAATCTTCTATTTTTTTTTTTTTTTTCCCACTGAAACACCTGCAGCTTGGTGGATTGGTTATGCTAAGTTGTCTCTATGTGGCAATATGTATGTGAAGGAGTTCCTGCAATGTACCTCATAACCTATATTATTTACAAGATAGACTCTTTGGTTCACCAAGACCCTGGCCATAATAAAGTGCTGTCTGAAGATGAATGAATAGCGTATTGCTAGTGATGGGATTGTAAATAAATACACTGAATAACATTTACTGATCATTTTGCTCTGGCCTGCCACCTACACAAATCTAAAACGATAAATAATACAATTTGAGATGATTGTTATTTAACAAATTGTTAGTGACATAGTTTAGTTATACTGATTCAGGGAGTTAAACTTTGCAAAACATTATCAGATTTACATCCCCTCTTTCAACCGATGTTGTGTATGTGTTGGGTACAGTATATGGGTCCTATGTGGTACAAAACCCTACTATATGGACACCTGACTTAAGATTTGTATGTGCTTTTTGGACCCATTTGATATTTAATGAATATTAAATGTATAAATGTAGTTAGTAAGAAAAAGACAATGAACAAACTTTCTTTTCTTTTAACCTTGTCTTGTTATTAATGTTGGCAAAATGATTTGTTAAATGGCGCATTCAAACATAAAAAAAAAAAAACATTTACTATTAAACATGTATAATATGTTATACAGCCTAGTATAATTGGACAGCCAGCATCCTCATTTTTGAACTTTCTAATTTTTATTTTTTGTATCTTTGTGTGTGGGTGTGCGTATGAGTGGGTGTACTGTATTCCTTTGCATACTTAATTAACCATATAAAGGCAGGAAAGCCTATCCTGAAAAAGAGACTATAATCTCTAAACCCCTGCTTGAGCTACATCTAAAAAGCTCATTACTCCTGAACAGAGCCATGCTTCACAGATCAGTGGATTGACACCACGCTTTTGCACACGCTATGATCATTGAGCTTTTGTCACAGAAAGGAAGTTGATAATCTCACCCGGTTGGTTAATGGCCATCGCTGCTGAATGTGGATCAATCGACTTACTGTAGCTGAAAGCTGATCTCCAAGATTCAAAGGAAAAAAGCAATTCTGTTTGGTGTTTAGTGACTTTTTTGCATTACGGTGCTTTGGAGAAAAAATATTCCTGTATTAGCCCACAGACTGGCAAACAGATTTAAAGCAAGTGTAGTTGAAAATGTCTTTATGAGTCAGAAGGCTCATTAGAATATAGAATTCTAAATTCAATGACCAAGAACCCAAAAGTGACGAATACGGTAGTTTGACTTGTATATTTTTGATCATTGAGTTTATAATTTTCAGTAACTACACAGCACCATTCACACACACATTCACAAATTGGGGGGATTTAGCATAACTAGTCTACCTACTGACATGGTTTTGGGTTGCATTAAACAGAAGGACCCTGAGGAAACGTATAAGGACACAGGCAGGCCATACAAAATGCTGCACAGACAATTAAGAAGTAACCTGGACCCTGGAGCTATAAGACAGCAACACTACTCACTGTACCACCATGTCACCCTTTTCTTAACAAGGACTGTTAAAGAAAAAGATACACCAGAAATTATCCTGGTGAGGTAGCTGGAGTAGCCTACAACTGCATGGTGCTGCCTGGGTGTTTCCTAGCTCACACACCCTGCAAACTGTGTTTGATAAGTCTACAGTGAAATGCCATGGCATCTGTCTGTGATCAGGGTGATGCAACAGCAGTGCCATCCACACCACAGGAGTAATGCAGCAACAGAGTTGCTCGCCTCGACCAAATGCTCAATGCATTTTAAAATAGAAAAGCAAAGTCCTGACATCCTTTCCTTCGAGATGCTGTGCTGTGGTCTTATACAGGTCAAAACAAGATGCTCTAAAAATATACATGAACTGAAAAAAGTAGTACCTGCTTGAAACTATGCCAAAATACTGTTCAACAGAAAGGTTATTGAAAAAAAGAATTTCATTTTTAATCTTGTTAAAGTTTTAATAACTACTATTTTTGTGCTTTTTGATTACCTAATTCCACATTTAGTTACAATTTGTCAATAAACTCCACTATTCTGGGAATTGGAGTGTGTTTAAGAAGATTTGTACTAATTTTGTCAGAAAAGCAGGTGTGACTAGGTGAGTGAGGACTGGATGGAAGGGAAGGACAGTACTGTACATTACTCAAGTACTGGACAGGCATAAAAAATCTGGTTAAGTTAAGTGGCAGCGGCGGACACAGCGGGTCATTGAGGCGAACTGCCACTGGGTAGAACGCTTCGGAGTTTAGGAAAGGCCGGATGAAGTGTGACGCGAGCCCCTAGGTGGCTGCCCCAAGCACCCAAGCGACGCCCTCTGTGACGGTCTGGACCATGTTGTCAGCAAAACCCAGGGGCCAGGCGAACATCTTGGAGAAACCTGGGGGTAGAGCAACATAGACAGCGAGGATTGGGCATTGGGTGGCACCCTCCGCGGGACTCTGGAGCGGAGCAGGGCCCTCGGTGGGGCAAGATGGCCGCCCAGCCGGACGTGCACGCAGAGGAACCGGAAGTGCGCGCCGCATGCCTGGAAGATCCTGACAAATTTAGCCTCAAAGCCATTAGTAAGCAGGTACTAATGTGCAATCAGGAGTACTGGGGTGCAGTTACCATTACATTTCATCCCGAAGGTGTTCAGAGCTCTGTAGAAGGCCACTCCAACCCATGTAATCCATATACAGTATTCATGGACCTGGCTTTGTGTACAGGGGCATTGTCATTCTGTAACAGGTCTGGGTCTCCTGATTCTATTGAAGCAAACATTTAATGCTACAGCATCCGAACACATTCTATACAATTGTGTGAGTCCAGCATTGTGTTAAAAGTTTGGGAAAGAACCTCAGATAGCTGGAAAAGTCAAGTGTCCCAAAACGTTTGTCCATTGAACTGGTCTAATGGTGGAGTTCTTTCATAAAGTTTTATAGACATTTAGGACCTCTTAATATTTTTTCTCTAGAATTGTCTAGTAATTGTCTATTGTAAATGGTGTACACTTAATATTAATCATTGCTGATTTCTGTGTGTGATTGTGCATGTAATCGTATGGTTTGTTTGTGTACAGGACAGCTGGGAGATTGTTGAAGGGCTGCGGGGTGGTTTAGGAAACATTCAGCCACCTGAAAAACAGGAGGGCTATATGCTGAAGAGAAGAAAATGGCCCATGAAAGGCTGGCACAAGGTCAGTATGTGTGTGTGTGTGTGTGTGTGTGTGTGTGTGTGTGTGTGTAGCAGTCACTTTCACTCACTTGTCCTCATTATATCAACAGCCTTTCGCATAGTGGGTTTCAACTGATTGTGGCTGTTTGATGAATGATTGTCTTGCATACTGACATCTCTCTCTCACACACACACCCACACACACATACACATACATCATTATTATAATCATCGTCACTGTTTTCACTATGTCTGCTTCAGATGTGTGCTTATTGGATGCTTCTAGAAGTGGGTGTGTGATGCATTAGCTGATTACATACATAATAATAAGAATAAAATAAATAACTGCTTGTCGCTTTCTGAGTGGATTTGTGCGGGTGGATGGCAGGTGATAGTTACAGAATTGAAAATCTTTGGTTCTATTGAAAGCTTGAGAAAAAGCTGTTCTGAGTAATTATAATTAGCTCAGCCTTGTAGGCTGTTTCAAGATTGCATGTGGTGAATTTTGTTGTTTTTTTTCTACACTGTTGCTGGGTAGTCAAGTGGAGATTTTTCAACACATTTATTTCCATTTTTTTCCTCGCACCATTAGCATTGCCCAAACACATGAGAAAAGGAGGATGAAACCTGAATAAAAGTATTAAGCAATCTAATACAAACTTTCACTTACACTCTGTTATCTGTCTCTCTGTCTCACCTCTCTTTTGCCTCTCTCTCTCTCTCTCTCTCTCTCTCTCTTGCTTCACCTTTCTGTGCACAGAGATACTTCCTCTTGGATAAGGGAATCCTGAAGTATGCCAAGTGCTCAGCAGATGTGAGTATAAAGAATATCCATCGTTCATGTGTCACATGGCGTATGCATCATCCTCAAAAGCTCTTGCTCACACAAATTCCCCCGCTCTCTATTGTTTGCAGCAGGTGGGGTTCTGCCTCCTCCTCTGCGTTTTTTTTTTTCAGCTTTTAACTGTAGTTTTATTTGATAGCCTTTTGACGTCTCATTTGGTAGCTGAACCAAACCATAAGCGAGTTTCAAGTAGACCATTTTTCTCAGTTCAGGAAAAAGGTGTCCAGATTCTTGTTTGTGGTAATTGCATGTACACAGCAGACACAGTGGATGCACATTAAGTTGACAGATTTTGGAGTACCCAGCTTGCATTTTTACACAACTTTTTTATATCATAGTGTTGTTTCGATTGATGGTTAAGCAGAAGATCCTGCTGTGTTTATAGATCGAGAAGGGCAAACTTCATGGCCGCATTGACGTGGGTCTGTCTGTCATGGCCATAAAGAAGAAGTCCAAGTGTATTGATCTGGATGCAGAGGAAAACATCTACCATCTGAAGGTAAACATCAGTAAGAAATACAATTAACCTATTAGACATATAGAAACAAGTGATTAATGAAACTTAATTGTGATTCAAAAAGACTCTATCTAAAATGTACTATTTTAAAACCCAGCTGGGTTGTACAGCCTGTGATTTCTAAAACTTTAGCCATGGCATAGGTTTTTAGAAACTATTGATTTAAAGTGAACTTAACCCTAATGTTAGTGGACAAAGCATCAGTAAAACTAGCTTATAATGTGCCCCTGAACCATACTGTGTGTAAATCTTTTTGAGAGAGAAAGTCCAAGTGACAGCATGCTGAAGTGCTTTCAGTAAAAAAAAAAAACAGTCAATAGTGTTTGACATACATCACAGTGCATATGTAATGGAAAATGTCAAGTATATAATGTTTTTTTCCCAGATGTATTCTCATATTGGTGTTCATACCACCATAGAAATGCTTAGAAGCATCAATTTTGTTTTCTTGGGCCCTAAATATCAAAGATAAAACATTTCACAGCTGTGCTAAGATGTCCAAAATAAATTCTCTTGGGGTACAGATGTGAGAAAAGTGTGCAGACTTCCTGACTTTCTGACTATGTGCGCACAGATTAAGTCCCAGGAGCTATTTGATGAATGGGTATGTAAGCTGCGACACCATCGGATGTACAGGCAGAATGAAATCGCCATGCTGCCCTCTGAGAAACCACACTTCAGCCCTCACTTCCCCGCCACCTCTTCTCCCAACTTCAACGAGAGCCAAGCTGCCAGAAAGGTAGATCTCAGGCATGGCTTAAGTCACATGTTTGTTATAGTTCAATCCATCACTGCATTTATTCCACTATGAGCTAGAAGGATCCAAAGATACACTAATCACAAAGTATAGGTAGGAAATAAAACGTGGTGGGGCACAGTGTTAAAGAACAAATTAAACACAGTTTTTAGCTTGGGATTTAAATCATTATACAAATAATTAATTGCAATATGTTTTATTGCATTTATACCACAGCAATTTGGCAACAGTTATGTTGCCTTTATTAATTAATTAACGACACATTGTACATTATATCCATTTACACTGTTACTATTAAAGTACAATCAGAATCATGTTTTCAGGAATTTGTAGTAAAACTGCTTATAAAAAATAGAGGATGTGACATGTAATTGTAACAGGAATTGATATGTAGGATACAACAAATGTATACGTATTTATATCTAGGGATACAGTAACATTTATCTGGGTTTTATTTTTGCTCAGCGTGCATCTCTTGCCAAGCAGACTTCTCTTCACTCACCGATCATCTTTAGCAGTCAAGCTAAGGTGGCTGCCTGGCTCCAGTGCTCCGACGACATGGACAGATGTTCCAAAGGTGTGTATTTATGTACACACATGCACAACTTACTATTACTGACTCTGACAGCACCATGTCTGCATGTCAGCTTATATCTCCTTGTTTTTATATCATGTCTTTATGCCATGTGGATCCAGCCTTCTCCTCTATTATCCTTTCTCTCTGTTTTTCTCCATTTGTTTTTCTCTCTCCTTCCGTTTGCTATATCTGTTACTCTCTCACACCCTCTCTCCCTCTCTCACATGCACACACAGAGCTGTCTGAATGTGAGACTCAGTTGCTGGAGCTGAATCACCTGCTAAGGAGTATGGAGGTTCTTCACCGCACCTACTCTGCGCCAGCTATCAATGCACTGCAGGTATTCTTTTTTATATCATAGAACAGAACAGAACAGCATAGAGTCTGCATTTAATTTCACTGGAAATACTAGATGTGCACATATATATGTGAAAAGTTAGACATACTAGAAAAAGGTTTTCTAGGAATTTCAATGAACTTAATGTGGGAAGAAATAGTCAAAATAGTCATTAACTACTGAACAAATTATTAGGCTTTTTTCTGCCAGACACACCATCACATACAAGTGTGAGAGATCAAGTGGTTACACAAGAGAAAGTAGTTATAGACTGATGTGGTAAAAAGGACATCATTCAGTTATTTAAAAATTAATTTTAAAAACTGCATAGTTACGTTTACTGTGATAAAAGCTAAAGAAGCCTTTTGTCACATGTACATTACAGCAAAGTAAAAAAAAAAACTTCTTCACATATCCCAAGTTTGTAGGTAGTTGGGGTCTTAGAGCAGGGTAAGCCATGATACAGCAATCAGGGAGCAAAGAAGGTTAAGGGGCCATAGCTGACAGCTATGGATATATATTATCAGGAAGAAAATATATCAATTCTCGTGTTTTATTGGAGGAACTGGTAGTTTAAGATTTTAGACCTTGGGTTGTAAAGTTTTAAATTTAAGTCCCAGTGCCTCCCAATCAACCACTGCTGTGCCCTTGAGCAAGGTCTCTGCTCAGTGGGTAAAAATGAGATAAATTTAAGGTCCCCCCTGAATTAGGATGTAAAATATTTTCTGATAGTAGGTTTGTGTTCATTTCACCAAGGAATGCACACAAAACACTAGCTATGGCTAACAGCACATCCCACATTCTTAACTATTTAAATGACAGTTGTAGTAGCTTGGCATTTAAAAGAAAAACACATTTCATCAATTCACTGAATTTA
The DNA here is from genome assembly GCF_014805685.1 of Silurus meridionalis. Classification (NCBI taxonomy): domain Eukaryota; kingdom Metazoa; phylum Chordata; class Actinopteri; order Siluriformes; family Siluridae; genus Silurus; species Silurus meridionalis. The sequence continues at coordinate 17,890,106 of NC_060887.1, forward strand.
TATTACATGCTAGAGTTTAAAGTGGCAAAAATGCAGACTTAGGAAGCAGTGTGTGTGCAGCCTTTGCGAGAGCATGATAATGTTATCCAGGCCAGAGGAACTCTAAATGCACTTACATTTTTTACAGCTATTAGTTATTACTTTTTTAGCTATTGGCTACTGTTGCTACATTATTAATGGAGGCAAAATGTGTCTGACTCCAATCCAAATAGTTCCAGAATCTATTTCCCTGTCTCATCTAAGCATTTTGATTTTGTGAAATGCATCTTTTTAAACAGATACAGCTTTTTGTTTGTATTTTTTTCCCATTTAGTTCTTTTATTATGGCCTGCTGCTCAACATGATAAAAAAACTATAAATAAAATATCAATTTAATTATCTGTCTTGCAGGCTTTTACATATGACAGTCCTAAAAAAGAAAAAAGACAGAAGAAATGGCTTTCCAAACATTATGGCAAGGACAACAAAACAATGCTGCAGGTATTGTACACTTTGTCCTGAAGCATATTAAATTTGTTTTGTATTTAAATGATTTGTGCTAGTTTATGGCATGTTTCTATTATTGCTGTGAGACGTTTGCAGTTCTGAGCTGCTCGGATGTCACATGGTGTCACGGTCTTCCGGGTTTGCGGCGTGCGCTTACGGTCCGTCAATTGGGCATAGAGACTGAGCCACTGCCTTCCCCCTGCAGGTCCAGGCCTTAGACGGGCACACTCTTTACCACGCATCTCGCCATACCAAGCCACTGCTTGTTACCATCTCCAAACACCAGGAGTGGCTCTTGTTCCTGGTCATTCCCTCGTCCGATGCTCGTGTCATGCTTGGTTTTCCCTGACTCTGGAAACACAACCCCTATCTAGATTGGAACAGTGGACAAGTCCTAGAATGGGTGGGTGCCCTGCCAGACTCGCCACGTCAGAAGCCTATACCTGATCTCAGCTCTATCCCGGCAGTCTACCATGACTTTCAGCGTCAAAGCATCCTCCCTGCCACCACACTGGCCATACGACTGTGCCATCGACCTGCTACCTGGAACCTCTCCTCCCCATGGACGTTTATACCATGTGAATAGACTTGAGCAGGAGGCCATGCACCAGTACATTCAGGAGTCTCCTGAATTCCGGACTGTGCTCCAACGCCTTCTTCAAAACGGCCTGTACGCCAAGGCTGAAAAATGTGAATTTCACGTCACCACCACCTTCATCTTGGGGTTCATACTCTCAGCCAGGAAGATACAGATGGACCTGGGCCGAATCCAGGCAGTCAAAAGCCAGCCTTACCCTGATTCCCCCAAGATTTATCCGGGTTTATAGCTCTATTGTGCCCCCCTTCACCAGCTCACCTTCACCCATTGGCCGTTCCTGTGGGACTCTGAGGCTGAACAGGCCTTCTCAAAACTTAAAGACCTCTTCACATCTGCTCTTGTTTCGGCATTACATGTTTTGCAAATCGCTATCCGTGGGTCTTTGTCAGATATACAGAAATACGTCCACATCGCAGACATGTTGTTTTAGACATGCACGTGCTGTCACGGTTAAAATGGTTTCTGTTTGCATCATCACAACAAACTGTTTCGGCAGGTTTTTTCGGTGATCAAAGTCTTTCGGCCGAAAACCGAAAATGCACTTTTGGGACATTTTCGGCCGAAAATTTCGGTGGCCGAATATTCGGTGCATCCCTACTTTTTTCCCGTCAAGCCAACCACAACTACCCTGTAGGTGAACGGGAGCTCCTGGCTGTCAAGCTGGCCTTAGAGGAGTGTCGTTATTGGCTTGAGGGGGCCAATGTGCCATTCATGGTTTCAATCTGGAGTACCTACAGCCGCTTTGCTGGGCTGCTCCGCCCCCTTCCGATTCCCAGATGCCCTTGGTCTCATATTGCGCTGGATTTTGGTTCTTAGTTAGGATCTTAGCTTCTCTAAGATGACTTACTTCATTCCCCTCGCCTACCTTCCGCTAAGGAGAATGCACAGCTCCTGCTCCAACATGTGTTCCGCCTTCACGGAAGAATTGGAGACTGGGCTCCGTATCCTTTGCTCTGAGGATTTGTCTACCTGGGCGTCCAAGCTCATTTGGGTAGAATATGCCCACAACTCCTTGCCTACTGCCGCCACTGGACTCTTGCCCTTCCAGGTCACCCATGGCTACCAACCTCCCTTATTTTCCACTCAGGAAGTGGATGCGTCTGTTCCGTCTGCCTTGACCCTGTTCCAGTGCTGAAGTCAAAGATGGAGAAAAGCCTGGGCCACCCTACTCAGATCCTTCCACAATTATGCCCGCTGGGCTAACCACAAACTGATGGAGTTACACGTTTATATGGAAGAAAATGTTCATTAATCCCTGGTTTAAGATGATTGGCGATAGTATTTAGGATGGCTGAAGTGATATCAGTGATAGTCACCATGTTGAAGATCATTTAAATGTCTGGTTTAAGGCAGCCTTTGTTAAATTGGTTCATGTAACATTTTTTTATTTTGTAGCTCTGTATGAACCTTATCGTCAGACTTCTTTCAGTGATATATTTGACCATCTCTTTCAGGGGTTTACATTTTGGGAAATAAAATTACTATTTTACTGTACAATACTTCAACACGGATCTAAACTGCTGTTTATAATGGAGTATATGCAAACCTAACATATATAATTTACATTTTATAATTATCATGGTTACAGCAAAAAAAACATAATAATGCACTTGCATGGAGTACCCAAGTGTAAATAGGAAAAGCCCGCTAAGCAACAAAGAAGCTTAATACAAATGTTATTAGACTTTTTAATGTCAAGTGGAAAGCTAGGTTTGATTGGCTCTTTTTTGCTTTCTTTTTTTTTTTTTTTTGGCTAGTAAAAGTTTTGAATGGATAGTAAATAAAAAAATGACTTGTATATAAACACAAAAATTATTAAAATCAACATGCAAACACATAATTATGTATATAATCCATATCACTATGGGAGTACTGATATATTATGCCTAATACTATTTGGAACAGTCCAACGTTCTGTAAATTCATTGTGAAGCTGTATTATGCAGGAACTGTGTAGTTCTAGTTGTGTAGGAGTATTTTGCTTCCTCAAAAATCTCTGGAGGATGACTAAACTTTCTTAAATCAGGCAACTGTTTATGTCTGTTACTTGAAGTGATTAAAATTCATTTCTATCCTAATGTGCTCTAATTTTCTGCCTCATTCTTGCAGGTCCCCAGCTGTATCTCCTCAGGCTCTGTGCGTCTTCATGCCTCCAATCCCAACCTCTCCTCTCCTGATCTTGCAATTGAGAAAAACTATCCAGAGCCCCTTGACATACCCATAGACGTGTCCAAACTGCAAGAAGATTTCTGCCGTGTGGCCAACAGCTGTGAGTGCTGCAGATAACCATTTAAAGGATTTCTGTATTACAAACGCATTTCATTCAGGGAAATCTTTCATGCTGTGTGATGCGCAACAGCTGCTAATTGTGAAATACACTATCACAGTTTTCTGTCTGATAAACCCGGGGTCTCCTCCGCCCTTGTGTGACAGCTACTCCAAGCAGACGCCTGCTGTGCTCACACTTTTGAGGGTTTCCTTCTGTAAGAACAGCTGTTAGAAAAAGAAAAGCATTTGCATACATTGTTTTGTTTTGTTTTGTTTTGTGCTATACAATGTCTAGTACTGAAAGACAAGAAGATTATCTGTGTGAATGCAGGCTGCAGCTAATTCTTTCATTAGCATAATTCTTTGTAGGTGTAGCCCTAAAGTTTGAAGTGCTGCATTCTGCAGTTTTTTTTTTTTTTACCTGTTTCTTTATCTAATATAACAAGAACAGACAATTAATTGTGCACTCTCTATGAACAATGCAGCAAGACTGTATTATAAATCCACATCATCTGTATAATTTTAAACAGTTAAATTCAAGCTGAACCGTGCCTTATGCCTTATGACAGACAATTTAATTATTAAAATAATGTAAAAATAATTTAAATTATTGTATGTTTAAAAAGTATTGTTACATAATATCTTAATATGGCATTCGGTTAACAGCTATGGTATGTGTAAACTTATTTTATTAAGTGTGAATGATGTATTGTCCTGTTAAGGTCGAAGTGTTTTCTGATAAATGTTCTTCATCAGAAAAGTTTGGAGGCAACAGCTTGTAAAGTGACATTACACACAAATTAAAAACACAGCTAGCAGCTACTGAGATGTAGACTAAGGTTAAGGTATTATTTATTCACAGAGTAATGTTTCTTTTGTGCTTATATATTAATTTAGTCTGCAATATCACTGAATCTTAGGTCTTTAATTACTTTTAGTGTCACTCTCTGTTTTGAATCCCAAGTCATTTTGTGAATCTCAAGTCATATTGATTTTTAAGGCAATCGAGTAATTTAGGATGACCTACAGAAATGATCAGCACATACAAGATCTTTAAATAAAATGCTTCTTTCTAATATTTCTCAATGTTTAAGATTGTGAGCCATGAAGCTCAATAAAATCAAAGTGAATACAGTTTAACATAATTCATACATATACATTTACGTACTGTATATAACATTTATTTATTTAGCTTTTTCTTAGTTTTAAATAACGGTATATGTCTCTTTTTAATATAATTGTGCAGAAACATATATATAATTCACACAGGAAATGTATGTGCTTGTACACATTCTCTTAGATATAAAGTTTTTTGAATGTGTTGGTGATTCTAGTGCACACTAACCTGAAGTCAGCTATGGGCTCCCTGATGTCAGAGAAAGAGAAACTGAGGCAGATGATGGAACAGGAGACTTGTACAGCTCCTTCTGCACAGCTCCTTGGACTGAAAAGTGCTCTGGCTTCTGTAAGCCTGCCACACACACACATACACACACACTTGCTTTTTTGCATTTTCTACTCTGGCTGAGCTTTTTAACACCTTTCTAACTGTACATTGCTTTAACCTGCTGGATGTCATAAATTGTTTGAGCTTTCTGGCCCAATTAACAATTGAATACTGGATTTGTGTTGATGTCAGTGCAATGCTGTGTAATAAAACTCATTGGATACTCAATTTTACTACAAACACTCCTGGGTAATAATAATTACATATATTAATCTTTTAATGGTCTAAACAGCAAATCAATGAGCAGGAATGTATCAAATGGCAAGCGTTAGCTCAATGGTTAGGATTTTTGCCTTCTAATTGGACTCATGAACTACGAGAATGGATTTAGACTTTAAATAATATAAACAGTCTGCTACAATGGTATGCATTCAAGCACCTGTTAGTGAACGGTTATAACCTCAACAATGATGAAACCATAATGAATAGACATTTGGTGTCACCCAGATGGGGATGAGTTCCCTTTTGAATCTGGTTCCTCTCCAGGTTTCTTCCTCATGCAATTAAAGGGAGCTTTTGCTTGTAACTGTCGCCAGTGGCTTACTAATTAGGGAGAAATGTATAGGGACAAATTTATGACATTAAAATATATCAGTGGTGGGCCATGCATTTGGTTGGTGGCCCTTCAGTGGGGATTCACCCATTGCAATTATATAAACCATCAATACTATACAAAAACACAATATAACAACATGTAGCATTACAGAGAGAGGCAAGTCACATATTGAAGTTGAATACCATTTTTACTAAAGCAAGAACTGTGCCATGTACATCATCTGGAGCAGTTCATAATCAATATTTGTCTAATAACATGACAAAAACATAAAAAATTTTAATAAAATAAATATAGAGATGCATACTCATAATGTATACTCACAGAATTTGCACCGCTCCTCAGAGGCTGTAAGCCAGTGGTACCGATCTTATTCACTGGTCTGGAAGTGGTGAACAAACTCTTTCCTGGGCTGAGACAAGCTAGCTAGCTTCGGGGTTGGCCGACCTCTTCTCATGATGTATAGCTTTTTTTGAAAATGTATTTTTAACAATGTCTGAGGCCAAATCAATTTCTCTTCCTTCGTCAGCCATTGTGGGCATAAAAAAGTCTAAACTCAGATGCATTAATGTGTGCACAGCTCTACACACATGTTTTGCCAGTCGAACTTGGTTGTAACAGTTTCTCTCTTAACAACCAATTAGAGGACGGAAAAATGCTAACGCTATTCTGGGCCGGCTAGCTACCCTGTGAGGCGAATTTGAAATCTGATTGGTAAAGAAACAGACCCATTGCTAATATAGTCTAAGGTAGATTAGCCAGCACTACTGATTCTGAAGGCCATGGGCAAATTAGATTGACATGGCAGCACATAGAGGCTGAAAAAAAAAAAATCTAACATCCACATACACGTACTGAAGCAGTGCAACCAAGAGAAATGCTATGAAATATAGAGAATAGACTGTTGGGAATAAAGTAATACAATTTTATTGAACAAATATTAGAATTTAGGTTGTAAATGTAGGTCAGTGCTTCTGATAGTGTTTAGACCAGCAGAGAAGAACTTGCTGGCCCTGATGGCCCACCACTGAAATGTATTTTGGTAAATATGTATTGCTGTAAGGCTGCTTTTGGACAATGCATATGGTTAAACATGCTATGCAAATAAAATAAATAGAATTAGGAATTAATTAAGTCATGAGTTCAAATCCCAGCACCACCACTATGGGCCCCTTAAGCAATGCCCTTAGCTGCTCAGTATAAAATGTAAATTGTAAGTTGCTCTGGATAAGGGCATCTCCCAAATGTTGCAAATGTAAGCAAATGAGCTTCTGTGCCACCATTTTCTTGTTTCCTTTTGCTCCAGTGAAATTGTTAAGGAAAAAGCTAGAAACAGGAACATTTTGTTATATAGTTTCATTGTACGCTAAGAGGAAATCATGATAATGATGTAAACCATGCTTGTTGTCTGGGTGTGCTATCACCAGATTACAATCTAATTAATGGAACTGGGACGGATATAGCAGGGGGAGATCTACAGTTTTTTTTTTTTCATTTGTACATGTTGACATATGTCGGAAGTTTCCAAACTTTTTGGGCAAACACCTCAAATGAACCTAATGAGTTTAATGTGTCTCTCTGAGGTCTTGCCAATCATACATTTAAAATTCAAATTTTTTTGTGACATTCATATTTTAGTAACACCTGGCTAAGCTTTGAAAGGTTTCTCATATTTCCGATTGTAGTGAGAAGTCCGAGCTTGACAGTTTTTACAATAGTCAGAATGTAAAACAGAGCAGAGGTAGATAAATAAGGAAAGAGACCCAAAAATGCAGAAAGAAAGAAAGAGACCCAGTCACAACCTTATTTGCAAGGGGTTACAAAGGCTGTAAACCTCTTAGTTTGGGAACCCCTGATATACTTGCTTAATGACTGGTTGTTACTCTACTACTCTAAAGTGTAAACCCAATACACAGACCCAAACATACATACACATTATATATCGGATTTCTCTTCTTGTATTATAATATTCCAACCTCTTGTGCTGAAATTTGGCCTGTAGTTCTTACAGTCATGTCAGAATTACAGTAATTACAGACAACAACTTGAAGATTCTGCTTTGCAGTCTTGGAAATGATTTATTTATATTACTTTATATATTTTTTCTTGGCACAAAGCTAAAAGCTGCAATGCTGCACTGAAGTGTTTATGTTTTGTTTTGAAGGCTGTTACAGAAAGCAAAAGGGGATTTAAAACCATATGTTGCACTGTTCCAAGCTGCTGCCCCTGTTTCTCAGTTGTGTGTAACGTCATTTCACACTCTATTGAGATAGAGCTGTCAGAAAATTCAGAAGTCCCAACTGCTAATTATGAGTTTTGTACAGATACTTTTTTTGAATGCCGTTTAGCATGTAATTACTATAATTCTGACATGACTTGAATGCACTATTAAAAAAGATCTGTGTCTACAGCATGCTATTTTGTGCTCATACTGTGTTGCAAATTTTTTTTACGTGTCTTACCGTCTTTAATCAGACGTCAAGGGGCTCTGCTTATTAATTAGTAAAAAACGTTTGTTAAAGTGTACATCATTTCATGTAAATTTACAGAGCACTTTATTAGGAACAAAGGGAAACTTTGTTCTTAAAGCAGCATTAATTCTTCATGGCATGGACGCTGGAAACATTCCTTTGAGATTGTGGTCAATGTTAACATGACTGCGTCATGCAAGTCCTGCTTCTACTACATCCCAAAGGTGTTTATTGGATTTAGATCAGGTGACTGAGAAGGCCACTGAAATACATCAAACTCATTGTCATATTCATGAAACCACGTTCAGATGAGTTTTGCTTTGTGATATCATCATTCTCAAAGTGGAAGTGAATTGTGGCAATGGTCAGCAACAATGTAAAATAGTCACATTCAAGCTATGTTTAATTAGCACTAACCATCCCAAAGTGTGCCAAGAAAATATCAACTCCACCAGCTTGGATTGGCAAGTTGGGTTCATGGATTTATGATGTTTGGCCAAATTCTCTGACTTGTCTGTGGATCTTAACGTGATCTTCTGCTGTTATAGTCCTTGTTATAGTTACTGCTGTTATAGTAATAAATAAAAGTCTATGACAGGATCTTCAAGATTTTGAAATACTTATACTCTGTTTTAATAAGGTTATAAATGTGTTCCAGAAGAGTTTAGATTCTTTAGAGAACACTTTGCTCTGCCTGTGTGTGTGTGTGTGTGTGTGTGTGTGTGTGTGTGTGTGTGTGTGTGCGCGTGCGCGTTTGTATGCTTATGCTGGTTGCTGTTTGCTTTTGCAGGCTTTAGCACAGAACTCTGATCTGAGAGAGCGCCTCTGCAAGATACACATAGAGTCGCACATCTCAGAGCCTGCCGTCCTTAAAAACTTCAGCACTGGCACGCTGCAGGTGGGTGTGAGGAATACACTACCACCAGCAGCACCCTCTTCTTTTCTACTGACCAGCATCATCCCAAACTTTTAGGCATAGAAACTGGCAAGGGTTAATCCATTTCATAAATGAAATGCAAGGTTGACTCAATCCTTCTGCTGCTCCCAGCTATTGTTTGCTGTAACCAAACATGTGCTTAGAAACTCCGACCATTTCTGTGATTCATCAGGAAAGAATTACTCAGAACTGTGTAGTAGTCAAGAAACTTGCTGTTACTGTTTCTTGAAACGAGAATGTCTTGGGTAAATTCGGGTGGTCTGTATTCACCTCCTAAGTAAAATGTATCAGGAATAGTGCTCAGTGTAGGAGTATGATTTTTCTAAATTAATTAAATCTAACTTTGATGACAGATTAAAAAGAAGCCTTTGGTCGTGAAATCTATCATAACTTTTTTAATGTCATCAGGATCAGAGACAGCTGACCACGTAGTTCTGGCATTCTCACAAGTGATATTTATTGAGTGTGAGTGCTACTTCAGTTCTCTTTCAATTCAATTTTCTGCATGAGTCCCATTCACAGTGATTGATGTAAGCAGAACTGTCTATTTAATCACGTCTGTACGTTAAAGATCTTCATACATAGAGCACACATTATTACGTTGCCTGGTATAGAAATTTTAATTAATTATTAAGAGTAATTAGTAATTATTTAGAAAGGCTACACTATACACAGTATGTTAAACTGATTTAAATGAAGATTTTGGGTATTTTTCCCACATTATTTACAGAGCAGTAAAACCTCAGGTTAGTCAGTAAGTTATAGATGTTCTGCACCCTGTTGCTGTGTATCAAGTAAATAATAAAATAGCCTTTAAAATAGCCTTTAGGAAGCAGTGTATTAGTTATTATATTATTATTATATTATTATTATAATATATTATTACTCTTGCCTTGCAGAAACCTTTGGTCGGTAATCATTATGCTGTGCCTAAAAGATTGTAATAGATGAATTCACTAAATCCTGTCAAGCTGTTGCTAGTTAAGGAATTTCCTTGAATACACAGACACTAACAATCAAACTCCCACACATGCAAAAACACATCACCACGCTTGATATTTCCTGTGGTTTACTCTGCTTTCTGAATCAACACCTTCCTTCTGCACTAATTAGCATGGCTTGCAAAACAAGCTTATATCTTTCTTTCCTGGTTAGAAACAGAAGCCATGATGTGCTTGCATCGTCGATTATTGGGTTTGGCAAATGAGTTTCTTCTGTTAATAAAGTGAGCAAGTGGTATTTGGTTGATCATTTTTATTCATAACTGTGGTACACCATTTTCCATGTGTTTAGGATTCCGGTTTGACAGCATTGTAGCAGGTCGATGATTAAATGCATACATTGTGTTTTTACTAAGCTATGACTTGCCGATTACAGAAGCAGGAATCCTCAGACTCCCGCCACCTCGTCCACCAGGTGTCCAATGAGAGCCGAGCTTCCATTACAGATTCTTTGTCTGAGTTCTTTGATGCGCAAGAGGTCTTGCTATCGGCGAGCTCTTCTGAGAACGAGGTGAGACCCTTCGTGTCTACTCTGTAAATATTGTCCTTTTTTTTTTTTTTTTTTTTTTTACTTGGAGCGCCATGACTATTTCTACACTTCACCGTCTTATTTTTTGCTTACAGCATGATGTTTTTCCAGAAATATTGCTATGCCCACTTTTACCTTCTCCTCCCTCTGAGGATTATGAGTCATACCCTGGGAGTAGAATAGTTTCTAGTTCGCTGTTGACTGCTGTTTGATGCTACAGCCAACAGTGTGTTGGATGATGCACTATAAACCAACCTTTGACATGTCAGGTTCAAGGCATCAATATCTCAGTTTTCTTTCGCTTTTTACACACTTTTTTTGTCACTTTGGCCAGACTTGTCCAAGCAGCTCCAATAGCAGAACTAATGTGAAAATAGAGCTAATTGCTTGCTTCTAAAAATACCCCTCCAAAGAGCCAAGGGAAAATTTGTTCTCCTCCCATGAGAGTTTTTCTCTTTCTCTCTCTCTCTCTCTCTCTCTCTCTCTCTCTCTCTCCCTTTATCCCTCTCCCTCTATCTCTCTTCCTCTCTCTCTCTCTCTCTCTCTCTCTCTCTCTCTCTCTCTCTCTCTTTCACTGTATGTACTCCACTCCTACTCTCAAATTCAATCATACAAGCATGCACATACTTGAGTGAGACTTCCACTGTTATTAATGGTGGGTGGTAAAAGAGGAGCCTAGTGATCAGTGCTCCCGAGTGCATGTGAGTAGCCAGGAGGTGTTAATCTGACAAAACAGCGGAACTACTATAATAAAGATATCTCTCTCTCTCTCTCTCTCTCTCTCTCTCTCTCTCTCTCTCTCTCTCTCTCACTCTCTCTTGTTAGCCTTCTGAAGATGACTCATACATCAGCGATATCAGCGATAATATCTCCATGGACAACTTCAGCAACGAGGTTCAAAATGAGAGACTTGACTCAGGTGACTCAGGTGTTTCACCTCATTTGCTTTTGTTTTTTTTAATCTAACAAGTGACAGTACAAGCACCAAGACATTTGAGATTAGATAGATACCGTGTACTTCTTTCACTCCCCCGACACATTTTCAGAACATTCTCATACACCAGCAAACATTCTTACTCATCCAGTGAATCTGCTCTGCTCTTAGATTGCACTGAGAACGGTGTCCCTCAGGGAAAGCGGCGTTCTTTGCTCCCGTCTCCAAGCCCCAACACCAGCAACATCAGTCTGTGGAACATCCTGAGGAATAATATTGGAAAGGACCTGTCCAAGGTGGCCATGCCTGTGCAGCTGAATGAGCCACTTAACACCCTGCAGAGGTTGTGTGAGGAGCTGGAGTACAGCGAGCTGCTCGACCAGGCCGCGCACACACAGGACCCATTTGAACGCATGGTATCCATCAGGGCACACACACACACGCATATACAGTGCATCCTAAAAAGTATTTACAGCACTTCAATTTTTCCACATTTTATGTTACAGCCTTATTCCATTTAATATTTTCCTCAGAATTCAATACCAAAATGCCAACATGAAAGAAGTTTGTTTTTTAAAATCTTGCAAATTTATTAAAAATAAAAAACTGAAAGAAAAAAAAAACACGTACATAATTATTCACAGCTTTTGCCATGACACTCAAAATTGAGCTCAGGTGCAACCTGTTTACACTGATCATCCTTAAGATGTTTCTACAACTTAATTGGAGTCCACCTACGGTAAATCCAGTTGATAGGACATGATTTGGAAAGGTACACATCTGTCTATATAAGGTCCCACAATTAACAGTGCATTTCAGAGCACAAACCAAGCCATGAAGCCCATAGAATTGTCTGTATGGATTGTATCGAGACACAGATCTTGGAACGGGTACAGAAGAATATCTGCAGCATTGAAGATCCCAATGAGCACAGTGGCCTACATCATTCGTAAATGGAAGAAGTTTGGAACCACCAGGATTCTTCCTAGAGCGGACCGCCCGACCAAAATGAGCGATCGGGCAGAAGGGCCTTAGTCAGGGAGGTGACCAAGAACCCGATATTCACCCTGAAAGAGCTCCAGCTTTTTTCTGTGAAGAGCAAAGAACCTTCCAGAAGAACAACCATCTCTGCAGCACTCCACCAATCAAGCTTGAATGATTGCGTGGCCAGACGGAAGCCATTCCTTAGTAAAAAGCACATGAAAGCCTAGAGTTTGCCAAAAGGCACCTAAAGGACTCTCAGACCATGAGAAATAAAAATTGAACAAAGTAAACCTGTAAAGTGTTAGTTTAAGTGTTTCAGGAAGAGGAAGGTCTTCACCATCACCTTCAATGGACTCCCATGTTTCAATCCACCACCTTGGTGCCAGAACAGAGAAGAGCCTTGAAATAAACGTACATATTACCATGAGAGAAGGTGGTACCAGTCGAGCAGTGGTACAGGATCTCAGGCAGCGTGGTGGTGCGAGGAGTGTTGAGCTCTCTGAGGTAAGAGGGTGCTGGCCCATTTTTGGCTTTGTAGGCAAGAATCAGTGTTTTGAATGTGATGCATGCAGCTACCAGAAGCCAGAGGAGGAAGCGCAGCAGTGGGGTGGTGTGGGAGAACTTGGGCAGGTTGAACACAAGTTGCGTAGCTGCGTTTTGGATAATTTGACGAATAGTGTTCAGAGGTAGACCTGCCAGCAGAATGTTGCAGTAGTCCAGTCTCAAAATGACAAGAGCCTGAACAAGCACCTGGGCAGCCTTTGTGGACAGAAATGGTTGAATTCTTTGGATGTTGTAGAGAAGGTACCGACAACAACGAGCCACATTAGCAACATGTGAGAAGAAGGACAGTTGATTGTCCATAGTTAGCCCAAGGTTATGAGCAGTGGCTGAAGAGAAGAGCAGAGAGTTATGAAGAGTTATTCTGAGATCCTGACCTGGAGATGAATCACCTGGGATGACCAGCAGTTTGGTTTTGCTAGAGTTAAGTTTTATTTGAGGAGCACTCATCCGTGAAGATATGTCCTAGCATGCTGAGATCCGAGTGTAAGCTGTGGTACCTGAGGGAGGAAAGGAGAAGATGAGTTGAGTACCATCAGCATAGCAGTGGTAAGAAAACCCATGTGAGGATATGACTTCACCAAGTGAGTAGGTATAGAGGGAAAAAAGGAAGGGACCAAATACTGAGCCTTGTGGGACACCAGTGGATGGTCTGTTTAGGACATGTTACATGAGCTTCCAGGTAGGAAGCAAACCATTCCCATGCTGCTCCTTGGAAACTGAGGCTTCTGAGGGTAGACAAGAGAGTCTTATGGTTGACTATGCTCCCACTTCCTTTCCGCTGATCTAAATTCTCGGCGATTGCTGTGCAAAACCTCTGACAGCCAGGGGGCGAGACAAGAAGTCTTCTTGGGTGTAGTAGTCATTGGAGGTCCATGGTTGAGGAAAGAATGAGGAGATGAAAGCGTCAGTGGCAGAGTCCAAGGTTAAAGAGGGAAATGAGTCAGGGTCAGGAAGAGATGAAAGAGTACAGGAAACTACTGATGAGGGAGAGATGGAGTGGGGGTTAGAACAGATAAGTGAGAGATGTTGAAAATTGTTTTTAGATAGAATAGTAAGAGTGATTGTAAAGGAAACCAGGTGATGATAAAAAAAAATGTAAGTGGTTGTATGCAGTGATGTACAGAGACATCACGGATGATAACCTGCTCCAGAGTGCTCTGGACCTCAGACTGGGGCAACAGTTCATCCTGCAACAGGACAATGGCTCAAAGCACACAGCTCAGATACTAAAGGAGTGGCTACAGGACAACTTTGTGAATGTCCTTGAGTGACTCAGCCAGAGCCCAGACTTAAACCTGATTGAACATCTCTGGAGAGATCTGAATATGGCTGTGCACGGACACTCACCCTCCAACCTGATGAAGCTTAATAGGTTCTGCAAAGAAGAATGAGAGAAACTGTCCATAAATACAGTTTAGTGCCAAGCTTGTAGCATCATACTCAAATAGACTTGAGGTTGTAATTAGTGTCAAAGGTGCTTCAACAAAGTATTGAGCAAAGTACATGTATAAAAGATACAAAATACTTATGTACATGTGATTTTTTTTTTCACGTTTTTATTTTTATTAAATTTGCAAAGATTTCAAACACATTTCTTTCACATTGTCCTTATGGGGTATTGTTTGTAGAATTTAGAGGAAAATAATCAATTTAATCCATTTTGGAATAAGGCTATAACATAAAAAAATATAGAAAAAGTGAAGCGCTATGAATACTTTGCGGATGCACTGTATATGAAAACTTGACATCCGGATGACATGGTTAACAAACAATGGAACAATAGTGTGTTGAGGTCATAAGCATATAGAACTAGGGTATAGTGAAACTACAGATGCCTTGTACATCCTTGAAATTGGTAAACTCCTAAAATATACAATATTCAACTGTGATCATAATGATGTAAAGCATGTAAGGAGTAAAACAGTGTGTGGTGGTGATGAAAATAATAAACAGCAGATTGGTGTGATGTTCTCTGGCACATGAGTTTCCTTCCCTGTACAACAAAATATCCCATTTTGTTTTGATTTCTGTGTGAAATCAGAATGTAATAGAATTGTTGTTTCAACTTGTAGTAACTTGTATAAGACTTGTATAACTGCAGCAGTGGGAGTTAAATAGTCTGATATTTTTATCTTCACCATTTGTATACATTCAAGTCTGTTTTTCATATGATTTCTTCATTCCCCATTGCCCACTTTCAGATAGCATGTCTTGAGCTGTTTCTGTTAAATGCTTGAATTTCACTATTGTAAAATATCCCTTGTCATCTTTCTAAGATGTACAAAATTTGATCATCACCTTATTACAGGCCATGTATAATTTCTTCTGTCAGACAGACTTTCAGTCATCGTAAATGTCGCGCCTCTGTCGAGTCCGATGTCTGATTTACAGTGTCATTTACTGTTAGCTGATCACATTTACCATTACTGGAGCCATGCTTTTTTAATTGCCAGTCTAATCCAAGCTCATCTAGCATCTGATGGCCATTGCTCATGACTGTGTCCGTAGTATGATGGAGTAAAGTAAATCGAGCTTTGGTCAGCTACACTTTAGCAGATCTACACACATGCAGACATATAAGTGGAAGTAGAGCTTGTTGTGCTTCCAGTAATATTTATTGTAAGGCTTTTAGATTTGGGCTTGTTCCCTGTAAAAGTGTCAGACTGGAGGCTTGTGTAATGTACCAGGGGTCACATAAATGCAAAGCTCATTAATGAGTAGATGTTTTAAAGAAATTGAACACATCTGAGCAAAATGTGATAGATAGAGCAAGAGTCATCAAGAAAAGTGAAGTGCTCAGGACAATATAATGGAGAGTTAATAGCCCAAGACAGGTTTTTGGCTCGCATTAAGAGGGGCACAAAGCTCTCCGGCCCCTTCTCTGTGTTCACTGAGTGGACCGGAGTGACCTCGTTTCTTCCACTAAACCAGTGCTCCATTAGAGGAGCTTTCAAACTGGCCACAGTCAGACACTTTGTATGTGAGTACTTTCAGTGTTTATTACACAGGAGAGGGTGAGTCAGTGGTGGACTAAAATGGCTTGATGGAAATCTGAATTGTCTCTCAGCTTTAAGAAGCATTGATGGTTTTATAATGACCTTTGCAGCTCGAGTGATTATGTATTGCTTTCTCAAATGTCCACACTTCAGGAAGTTTTGAGAGTGCACTCATGAACTCAGTGCCAAGTTCAGTGTGCTGTTTTCATGTCATTATCGAAATTTCATCAGTCTTACTACCTCTCAGGCTGTATTTTTTTTGACTAATAGTGGAGGAATTACGTTTTCGAAACATCACTATTCAACAATTATTTGTTAAAGATTCTCATCATTGCAGTGGATTGACCAATTGCAGACAGATTGGCCAAAGATCCAATTTTTTTCTATAGCCTCCTTCATGTTTAAAGTATACGTTTAGAATTCTGTATACTACTTGTTACAACTGATTTTAAATAAACACTTATTGATATATTTGGATAGATACAGATGAGTTTCTAAGCTTGTCTTGTGTGAATGTGTAGGTGTACATTGCAACATTCGCCGTATCAGGCTACGCCTCCAGTTACTACAGAGCAGGAGGGAAACCATTCAACCCAGTCCTAGGGGAGACGTATGAGTGCGACCGGCCAGATAAAGGATTTCGCTTTATAGCAGAGCAGGTATAAGTATGTTCATGCTGGGTTATACTGTTAACTGCATTTAATTATGTACATACATTATTTATGCATAAAAGCTCATAAGATTCAAGTGAAGTAAAACTTTAATGTTAACACAGCCAAAGACATCATATACAATTGTGTGTCTTTAACACTGTGGTAACAATTTGGTGGAAGATCGACATATGGCTGGAAAATTCAGGTGTCCCAATACTTTTGTCAATATAGTGTATACACTTACGTCACTCTGTTTTTCCCGCTTTAGGTCAGCCATCATCCCCCCATATCTGCATGTCATTCTGAATCGAAAAACTTCATCTTCTGGCAAGGTAAAAGATCAGTTGGGTGGATATGTATATAGTACAGATGAGCTCTGAGGCTCTGTGAGCAGTTTTCTCTCAAGGTGACCCTGGTGTTTGTGTGGCACATTTAGATGTGAGGTGGAAAAACAAGTTCTGGGGGAAGTCCATGGAGATTGTTCCTGTTGGCACCACTCATGTAGTTCTCCCTGGGTAAGTGCTCTGATTCTCTTGGCTATTTTTCTGACATTCCCACACACATTAATACAGATTCTGTATGAAGATCTTTCCACTGCCATGCAGATTTATGATTTCTCTTGAGCGTCACTGCACAGTGCACTGTGAGCACATAAACACATGCATCTTTATAACTTTTAGGACTGTCAGATATTTCACTATATGTGTGTCAGTCTGGGAAAGTCCATCAGATGTTACTGTAGCTGAATTTTGTTTTTAAGAGATTAAAAATATGTTGATGCTGCCACTTCTAGAGGCCATAAATATATTTTGCTAAATTGACAATAACCATTCTGATATTATTGAATACTTTTGGTCTAGTGTATCTTTCCTGCAAAGAATCATATCAGGTCAACAAATGTGATGCTAAAAAGAGCCAGTCTGCCTACAGGTGCTTTAAAACTCAACTGACTCAGAGATTATGTTTATTTTTTATGTCAAAAAATCAAGGTCAATACAATCTTGGCCAGTACCAAATACAGACAAAATTCAAACCAGTCCAAATCAGTACAGGTTCAGTGAATGAAATCAGCAAACAGTAATCTAAGGGCTAGATAAGGTGCAAAGTCGAGGTGAGGCAAAACACAAGGTCAGACTAAAGATCACTCTCCAAAATTACAGTCCAGGTTTCACACAAATACTTAAAATCCATGTGCCTTATATGCTGAAATAGAAATAATCTGGGTAGCCAAACAGGTTATTTTAATATTAAAGGGAACATCATGCAGTGTTGGAGACAGATACATTTGCTGTTTAGACTCTTGATTGAAAGTAGCAAACTTTAATCAGAAATAGGCAAAAGGCCAGCGAATCAGCAAACAGCAATTGAAGGGCAAATAATTAAATAGGAAGCGTGCAAAAATCTGGATATCAAGTACAGGTTTAATAGGTTGTATAAGCCAGGTATGTTTACACGGAACAATTTTTCACACAGAACAAAGAAACACAAGGGTTTCAATGACAATATCGAATGAAAAGGACCACAGCTGAAAGACATCCTGATAATACAATCTATGACAAGACATGGGAAGAGACAAGTCACAAAACAAAGCAAACACTCATCGCAACAAATACTTTGACTCTGTAGCTTTGGGGGCTGTGAGGGGGAAATATGGGACAAATGTATGTTTATACTGACCTGGAATATTGACATGATGTTTAGGCAAATTTAAGATATTTGTGTATTTAAGATTTTCTTAAAAACTGTATAAATTTTGTAAAAATGATCAGACATTATTAGGGATTTCTGTCACTCATTTTTAAATGAGGTTCTGTTGGAGTATACTGTGTAGTTTCTGGAACATCGTGATATAGTGCACACATAAAGAAACATAAAGTCGTTTGATATTTGTCCTATTTTAAAGGGCACTTCGAAAATCTTTTAAAGAAATTAAATCCATTATAAAGATGGCAGATTATATGTGGATTTTGGAAAGCCGGTGAAATGTTTAATTTGATAGATACCAGTGATTAACTAAGATTATTTGAGTAAATATGAACATGAAGTTTCATGGTGTGACATTTGTAGGTATTACACACACATAGTGCAGCTCTATTGCAACATGTGCTCTATTTGTTGAAGTGTTTTATATGTATGTCAGGATTTATATTAATATATAAAGAATAATCAAATGAATATTATAATTCTTTATGGTAATGAGTATCATTTTAAAACTTGCTTTGTTTTACAGCTCGGGAGACCACTATGAGTGGAACAAAGTGACATCGTGCATTCACAACATTCTGAGTGGGCAGCGCTGGATCGAGCACTACGGAGAAATCTCTATTAAGAACTCCAGCAGCGATATCTGTCAGTGTAAAGTCACCTTCGTCAAGGTGAGCTACGTTCCCCCCACATGCTGAGACGTCCACTTACAGTAAATGAAATCTTTGTGCTATGTAACCTCAATCATTCACCACACTGCATGATGTATATATTGTGCTAAAGTCCTTGTACACAATGACATATAGCATTCTGATTATCATGAGTCAGTGTACATTGACTCACTTTATGTTGTAGAACACTGTTTATGTAGAGAAGGAGAAAGATCTTTGTGAAGCGAATGAAATGAAACCATTCCATTACCATTCCATAATGTATGTGGAGGCATGCTGGGGTCTAATTCTTAAATTCTGATGAAATAAATGAGATATTAGTTAATCTACCACAAAAAAACAAGACATACACTTCCTTTAGCATAGTGATTAGAGTGCTATTGTAATGACTGTAGAATAGTCATTAACATTGGTGTCATTCCAAATACATGACATCTAAAATGATTGGTCACATTGATGAAGTGAGTATGGGGCAGAAAAAGAATGTGACAAGTTCAGGGAGAGAAATATGAGAGCAAAGAAAGAGATGATTAATGGCATTTCACCAGTGGCTCAGCAGTGCCATCTTCTGAAGGATGAGAACACATACTGCATGTTATACACAAATAGGCTAATGAAGGAAAGCAGATTTATTAACTTTGTTAATTAACTTGATTTGAACTGATGTCCCCTATTTCAGAGTAAACACTTTAAATTAGGAACCTGTAGACGGTGTGTTGATCGGATTGGACTGAGACAACAATGACAGTGCTGTTTTTTTCTGCATTGCAGGCTAAGTACTGGAACTCCAATATGAACGAAGTGGAGGGAAATATTGTGGACCATAAAGGCAAGGTGATACACAAGCTGTTTGGGAAGTGGCATGAGAGTATATGCTGTGGAAGCCCACAATCTGCTACATGCATCTGGAGAACCAGTAAGATACAAACATTTATAGTCCACTGCACATTTAATCATCTCTGCAGCAATCCTGTACCTGACTACCTGGGGGTTTCAGTTGATAGTGTATTGCAGCTGAAACCTTTTTTTATAATGAAATGCCACATGCATTACAATCAGACATTCTGATTTATTAATACTTTAGCCAGAAAAAAACAATGTGATTGACACACAAGATCTAGTGACATATGAATTACAGCATACTGTACTGTACATCCAAACTATATATCTTCAATATCACAATTACTGTCACATCGTTCTTGATTTCTTTTTTTTTCTTTTTTTTCATTGACAAATATTAAATTGTGTTTTTTGTTGTCTTATGAGCTTTATTTATTATTTTTGTAGATCCAATGCCTGCTGAGTATGAGCAGTACTACGGCTTCACTAAATTTGCTCTTGAACTGAATGAACTGGACCCACAGACCAAACCATTTCTGCCTCCCACAGACACGAGATTACGCCTGGATCAGAGGTAAACCCATCTAGCATTCAGAATTTTTGTACATTTGTTTAGATAGGAGTTATTTGTAAAGACAAGTATTTGATAGCAGTTTTTTTCTTACTTTAATTTCAATTTAACTTAATTGTTCATGGAATAGTTTCCACAAGATGATGGAAACATTCCATTAAGATTCTGCTCCATGTTCTAGCACTTTTCTAAGGTGTCCTATATGATGTATTTTTATATTGTAGTTCAAACGCCAAACAGACACAGAGACTAAAAATTAATGCTTAATGCTTAAGAACAAAATGGCTGAATTAAATCAATAAAAATAAATAACTCAAATTAAAGTGTAATGGACAAAGAGTCATATAATTCATCTTATCAAATGCAATGCTGAATACATTTTTAAAGCATCAGGTAGGACTGCCAGTTTACAGCTCCAGTGTTTTGGCTTCACTGCTGGACTCAGCTTAGTGTCTAGTTTCTAGTGGAGTTTTTCTTTTTTTCTTCAAGCATGGGTTTCTTCCATTATCTCATGTTTCCTTCAACTACCCAAAACCATGTTAGTAAGTTGATTGGCTGTGCAAAATTGCCTGTAGCTAAATGTGTTTGTGCATAATGTCCTGTGATGAACTGACTTCCTTTTTAAGCCAATCCCATGTTTTTGCCTCACACGCCATGTTCCTGGATTCATTTTGACCTTGACCAAGATAAACTAATAAATGAATGGATATAAAAAGAAAACATAATAAATGCTCCAAGCTCTAGCACAGAAGGGAATTCAGGTTTCAGCAGTGTTTAAATGTGACATACACTTGTGTCCTTGTGCAAATTCAGGCTGCGGTGCTTTAGTAGTCAAGGCGGGTTTAGTATTTTTTAATATTAGGGCCAATTCATACAGTCTACAGAATTCCTGCAGTGCATTTCTGAGTTTCAACTCATTGTGTGAAAAGTGATATTCATGTCCTACTATGTATTGAGACAATTGTTTTTTCTTTATTTCTCTTCTGTAATAATGGCATTAGTCTGTTTACCAGTGATATATAAAGCATTTATTTATTAGATAGATTATTTATTACTTCAGTTTTTATACTGTTGGCTCTTTAATTTTTCATAAAGCTGTCTAAGTTTGCAGTTGCGCTTTTTTTAGGTTAAACTTTACATATCCCTCCACACTGCCACGTGATTCTCCATCACCTTCTATTGTAAGCAAAGTCAAAGAAACAATGGCATGTTGCATAGCGTACCATCTGTGTGTGTGTGTGTGTGTGTGTGTGTGTAGGTTATTAGAGGAGGGGAACGTTGAGTCTGCAGAAGCCCAGAAGCAGAGAATCGAACAGCTACAGAGAGATCGGCGCAGAGTCCTCGACGAGAACAACATGGCACATCAGCCACGGTTTTTCCAGTAAGAGCCCCCTAAGGAATAATTTCCTTCTCAATGCAACATCTATTCATCTTTAATATATTAGTCACTTACTCTGTGTTGGGTTCTCAGAGACTCATGCAAAATAAATAGTAAACAATGTAACTAGTAGAGAAGGTATGAAGTTATGAAATTAAGGAAAGAAAGGGTGTAAATATGCACTCACTGTAAGTTTATGGTGCAAACTACTAAGCCCTTGTTTAAGCCATAGACTATATATACAGTATATATATATATATATATATATAAAACTTTTACATTTTCTGAAGTAAATGTGGCGCTTGGTGGCGTAATAACGCTCACATCTGTGTTAGTAAATGATCATATGGGTAAAATAGTTACTGGTCTGTCAGTCAGTTCACTTTACTAGGATCTTTTTTTAATATAATAAATGTGATGATAGTATTGGATGATGATTGGATGATTGGACATGTGTGGATTGATTTAATTAATAGCCAGAAGAGTTAAATAGTTAAACAGTTATTAAACAGTATTTATGAGAGACTCACCGACTTCAAACAGTATTTAGGAAAGATGCTTTTTAAAATAGTTGCTTAATTAAATCTTTGGATAACTCTTTCTTTGCTCAAGATGAATCATTAACACCAATGATTCAAAATATTAAAGTAAATAACGTTTCACAATGCTAGCTGCTAAATCCAAGGTTTTATTTTGGCTTGCAGGAAATCAAAAGATGACACATGGGTCAGCAACAACACTTACTGGGATCTGAGGAAAGATCCAGGCTTCAGTAATCTGGATTGCCCAGTGCTGTGGTGAACTACAGATTAACAATGATCACTCATAGGCCTCTTTAGTCTTCTCCTTCTTTCTCATCACTGTTGCCTGCTCTGATCTTCAGCGTATGGGTGAAAAGCACATGTGGAATGTAGAGACTAAGACAAACGCTGACGAAAGTGATTTTTCTCGCCTGATAGTCAAACTGAGGATCTTCACTTGAATTGCAAAACATTTTCTTTATTTCAACACCTTTTGTTATATAATATTCCATTTTAAATGCCTTAATATGCTTCTGGTATGTTTTACAGTGTGTTTATGCAGGCACCTTCCTTGAATGTCTAGAAATTATGCAAGCATATCCCAGTGTTTCATGTTTATCACTGCTGTGTGCAACTAGTAGCACAAAGATCCTGACACATACACTGTTGCATTGCAGTACTCTTGTGATTTAGAGCAATACTGCAGACAGTACAATACCTGAAGCCGTGTCTGAAACAAAAGAACCTGATCAAAGTAACATTGTCTACCTCCTGAAAGAGATGGTACTCTTGTATGTAATATAGGGAACACATTGGAGTATGAATTTAAACCTGTCTTATGCCTTATGGTCACATATTCCATAACACCTTTATTATACCCTTTCATTATGATTAGAAAAAATAAACATAATACATATTACAATGTTGCTAGCATCTGAGAAAGATTCACACAGCTTTGTTTCAAGTACTAAATAGTTACCATGCTTCTTTGGGATGTTTTAGCTGATTATTTAAGCATTTTCAGTTTTGTAATCTGTGTTCATCGAGTTCTTCCTTGTAAAGAGAGCAACTGAGGAAATCATATTAACCACTGTTATGATTCCTCTCTTCTTCAATAAACCAATCATATCTGTGTCTAGCTTTTTATTTTTATTATTATTTGCTCCATTCACTGAATAAAGTGATGCTCTCTGTTTTATCCTGTGGCCTAGTTCATGTGCTATTATTAACTGCTGTTCACAACGCTGTCAATTTGAAAATTAGAACCTATAAAGCATCATACTTGTGTTATGGAGTCAAGTTATAAATTAAGCAGAATATCTGCTCAGATGTGTGAGGACTTTTGTCCGGCAACAGACCAAAGTCCTCACAAATCTCAGCAAATATTCTGCTTAATCTATTTATAATTTAGCTTAAATATTGTTAAAAGGTTTTAAGATTTTGTATCTGCCTGTCCCAATAGGCTTCTTGTGCCTGTGGATTTGGCACAGGTGGGTTTGCCAACTCCAAATCTTGGTATAGCCAGGTTTAAAAAAGCACACTATTCTTAACCCCAATGACTATTTGTTGAACACGTCATACTAAATAAAACAGATCAGAACATGCATTTTAAGTCAATCTCAGACAGGTAAAGAACAGTTTTAGTATTTCTTACATATCACACTAATGGATAAGCAACATCATTAAAAAAATAATTGAATATGTTTTTTTAAATCATACGTTCAAGCAGAATTTTCTGTCTTTCACTTAACTGTTACTATTGACCCCAATATGAATAAATTTATTTTCAAAGTTATCTACATCTTTATGTCTTACCAACTGAGCCTGCTCAATGCCTTATGAGATGTAAAATGCGAAATGTCTTAATTGTGTTATGACCTACAGCTGTCTGGATGCCTCTATCTCCACCCATAAACTCATTGTGTTTCCTGAAATACATTTAAAAAGATCCATACAAATGTGTTTTTCTTCACATCCAACTCACTTGCCTGTGCTACAACATTAAAATCCTACTGGAAGAAGGACGGCTTGTTTGAGGGGCAGTAGAGCACTTCAGGTGGTTCTATATTCTTGGTCCAAATCATTTGTTTTTCTACAAATAACAGCTCCTGAGATGCCACAAAGACCAGATTTATTTCCCACTGGGTGTATGGTATCTCACAAAAGTGTGTATACACTTGACTTGACCCCTCACATTTCAGCAACCGTTTTAGTAGATCTTCTCAAAGGACAATACTATAGAAATGAAACTTGGATATATTTTAGAGTAGTCAATGTGCAGATTGAATGGCAGTACAGATTGACTGTCTTCTATATACAAATTTGTGTATCTATTTTCTTATACTGACCACTGGATGTTGGTCACCTGGCAACTCATGATAAAGAACCCTCAAAGGATTTGATAATTAGAATTGTTGCTACAAAGATGGCCGGGGCTATTAGAAGATCGGTAAAACCCTGGAACTGAGTTACAGTGCAGTGGCCAGGGTCATACATAGGTTTTCTGAGATAAGTTCCAGTTGGACAAGGCCTTGGACAAGGCTTCAAAAAACAGACACATTAGTGCTGCAACATTGCTTTAGGGGTTGCAGAGGGTCTGCTTGTTAGTGTTTGAACCATATGCCACACACTGCAAAAAGTCGGTTTGCATGCCCGTTGTCCCAGAAGGAAGCCTCTTCTGAAGCTGGCTCACAAGAAACCCTGTAAACATTTTGCTGAAGAGAACCCGTTCAAGAGCATGAATTACTGAAACCATGTCCTGTGATCTGATGAGAGTAAGATAAACTTGTTTGTCTCAGATGGTGTCCAGCATGCGTGGTGATGCCCTGGTGAGGAGTACCAAGAAAACTGTGTCTTGCCGACAGTCAAGCATGGTGGTGGTAGCATCATGGTCTGGGGCTGCATGAGTGCTGCTGGTACTGGGAAGCTGCAGTTCATTGAGAGAAACATTGATTCCAACATGTACTGTGACATACTGAAGCAGAACATGATGCCCTTCCTTTAGAAACTAGGCCAAACAGCAGTTTTCCGACATAATAACAACCCCAGACACACTAGCAAGATGAGGCTGAGAAAGCTGAAGCTGAAGGTGTCTGTACTCACTTCAAGCAGGAGCAACAGTGCACACCTTACAGCTCCAAATACGCTACACAAAGGGATTGTGGTAACAGATTGACTGAAGAGAATTTAAAAAGATTATAATGAGATAGAATAGAGTTTCAAGAAACAGTTTGTAAAATAAAGCACTAAAATCAGTTGATCTGCTTTCTACAGCAACCTGGCTACATAATAGCACTCATATGTGCTTGTTGAACATCACATTTCAAATGTATTCCCCCTTTGCTGTTATAATTAGATCCACGTTTTGGGAAGCTTTCCACTAGATTGTGGAACATGGCTGTGAGGGATTTTCCTCATTCAGCCACAAGAGCATTAGTTAGGCCAAAGACTGATGATGGTCTGGCACACAGTCGGCATTCCAGTTCATCGCAAAGATGTTCTTTTGGTCTATTGTGAATTGCTATCCTCAACTGTGTAAACAAGAGTAGTTTTAGTCTTCCAAACCATGTTTAAAGTGAGCAGGTCCTACTTGGAAATATTAAAGGTGTAATCAGCTTAATATTAATTGTTTTTTATTTTATTTTATTAGCTTTAATATTATTGAATATTGTAAGAGTCCTTTAGTTCAGTGGTCCCCAACCCCGGGCCACAGACCGGCACCGGTCCATGGGTCAATTGGTACCGGGCCGCACAGAAAGAATACATAACTTACATTATTTCCATTTTATTTATTATCTTATTCTAAACGATTTTTTTTTTTGTGGAAAATTACCAGATTCTCTACTCCACATCTGTCTATGACTCTTGATGCATGTCATGATGCCTCGGTCACATGCCTTACCTCCATCCGCTACCTTCTTAAACGGGCTGCATAATACATTACTGCTAAGTTGAAATCCCCAAGTGAGCAAAATGAACAAAAAACAACACAGTGGATTCACGTTTATTATTATATTTAGAAAATACCAGTTTTTATGCCGGTCGTATCATTTTATTTTGTTGTATTTATTAACCACACTTATTTTCAGGTCGTCCATGAAAATATTGTCTGGCATTAAACCGGTCTCTTAAAATATTGTCTGACAATAATCCAGTCCGTGGTGCAAAAAAGGTTGGGGACCACTGCTTTAGGGTATTTTGACAATATGACAAAAGCAAGAGGTTCACTGTCCTGCATACCAGTTATATACAACAGTTTTATAAACAAGTATCAAATAACTGATATCCTTGGCTAAATATTTTGTTTATTTTTCTTCTGCCAATAAAATATTTCCCCTACAATGTACAGCTTAATAGTATAATTTTCATACAACAAAGACTGACAACAGCATGATAACAGCCAATAGGATGTGTACTAATGTTTTCAGTGTAATACAAATGTATTTTTTTTTGCCAGGGACTGTACAGACATCTAGGGGAAGTTCATTCCACCACTTAGTGCCAGAACAAAGAAGAG
This sequence comes from Silurus meridionalis, assembly GCF_014805685.1. Classification (NCBI taxonomy): domain Eukaryota; kingdom Metazoa; phylum Chordata; class Actinopteri; order Siluriformes; family Siluridae; genus Silurus; species Silurus meridionalis. The sequence continues at coordinate 17,916,788 of NC_060887.1, forward strand.
CCTTGAAGTATACTTACCTCTCATTCTGAGAGAAGGTGGTACCAGTCGAGCAGTGCTGGAGGATCTTAGACAGCATGGTGCAGTGCAAGGTGTGATGAGATCTCTGAGGTAAGATGGTGCTGGTCCATTTTTGGCCTTGTAGGCATGCATCTGTGTTTAAATCTGATACATGCGGCTAGCAAGGGAGCGCAGCAATGGAGTGGTGTGGGAGAACCTGGGCAGATTAAACACAAGTCGTGCAGCCACATTTTAGATCATTTGCAGTGGATTAATAGCGTTCAGAGGAAGACCTGCCAGCAGAGAGTTGCAGTAGTCCAGTCTCGAAATGACAAGAGACTGAACAAGTGCCTGGGCAGCCTGTGTTGACAAAAATTGTTGAATTCGGATGTTGTAGAGAAGAAATTGACAACCAGCAGTTCTGTTCTGCTGGGGATGAGTTTTAATTGATGAGCACTCATCCATGAAGATATGTCTGTCAAGCATGCCGAGGTCCATGGGGAAGCTGTGGTATCTGAGGGAGAGAAAGAAAAGATGAGTTAAGTGTCATCTGCATAGCAGTGGTAAGAACACCAATGTGAGGATATGACTTCACCAATAGAGTGGGTATAGAGGGGGAAAAGGAGGGGACCAAGTACCGAGCCTTGTGGCACACCAGTGGTAAGTCTTTCTCACGTTCTGTGTGACATAGACAGACAGTTGGTTAAAAACAGTGTGTTTCAGAGATTCAGAAAGAAAGGAGAGAAGTGATACCGGTCTGTAGTTGTTTATGGACATGTATGAGGACAGTGTGACAGCAGGACAGTGTGACAGCAGGACAGTGTGCAGTAGGAAAGACAGACTGGTTCAAGGTGGAGGTTGTACTGTATCAAGGATCGTTCTGAGCCCTTTCTTGTTTGCAGTGGTGATGGACAGGTTGATGAACAAGGTTAGAACAAGGTTGAGAAGAGCCTGGAGAGGTGGAGGTATGCGCTGGAGAGAAGGGGAATGAAAGTCAGTAGGAGTAAGACAGAGTACATGTGTGTTAATGAGAGGGAGGGGAGTGGAGTGGTGCGGTTGCAGGGAGAAGAGGTGGAGAAGGTGAAGGAGTTAATGTACCTGGGGTTAACAGTGCAAAGTAATGGACAGTGTGTTAGAGAAGTGAATAAAAGAGTGCAGGCAGGGTGGAGTGGGTGGAGAAGAGTGGCCGAAGTGATTTGTTATAGATGGGTAAGTTTATAGGACTGTGGTGAGACCTGCTGTGTTGTATGGTTTAGAGACAGTGACATTGACTAAAATGTTGTTGAGATTTTCATTGGGAGTGGTGAGGATGGACAGGATTTAAAACCAGTTTATTAGAGGGACCAGGCATGTAGGACGTTTTGGAGACAAGGTGAAGGAGGTGCGATTAAGATGGTTTAGACATGTGCAGAGGAAGGACATGGGGTATATTGGTAGAAGAATGCTGAGAATGCAGCCACCAGGAAGGAGGAAAAGAAAGCTATTTCTAAAGGTAAATGCTGTGATAACATGTATATGTCATGATATTTGATATATTACTAACAGGCAACCCCTGACTAATTGCGAGTATTTTGGTCTCATTATAATATTGCACATAAAAATGTTAAATAATTAAATTATATTGCACATGAAATTGCTGAACAAAAACATACAACCACAAAGGTAAAGCTAGTGCATCTATTATTTTTAGACTATTACCACTATGACTACTAGCCCTTCTCCTTACAAAAGGGGGAGGGGTTATAAAGTTTGATAGCCACAGGAAGGAAAGACCTCCTGTGATGTTCTGTGGTACTTCTCGGTGGTCTGAGTTTACTACTGCTTCTCCAGTGTGACAAAGTGGGTGGGACGTATTATTAAGAATCCTGAGAAGTTTCTTCATCATTCTCCTCTCAGACACCTCCACCAGAGACTCTAGCTTCACTCCAATGAAAGAGCCAGCTTTCCTTATAGGTTTATTGAGTCTATTGGCATTGGCTGTATTTACTCTACCCCAACACACTACAGCTTAGAAAATAGCACTGCTAACCACTGAGTCATAAAACATCTGTAGCATAATTCTGCAGACAGAAAGAAAGACATGAGAAATATACAATGCATTTGTGTTTTTTGACCAATCTAGCTTATTGTCTATGTGTACACCAAGATACTTATAACTTTCCACAATCTCCACCTCCGTCCCCCCAGAGCTATGTTGAGCAGGTCTTGCTCATATATGTGGAAGGTCAGTCTAGCTCAATATATTCTATGTGTTGTGAGTTTTATTTCCCTCATGAATATATATTTTATGCTTTCTCTTGCTGATTGAATGAGATTTCAAATACTAGTGCTTTCCTACAAGGCCAAATGTCTACCAACACCCACATAGTTATAGGCTTTTTCTTTCTGAATCATTGTCACAGCTTGACTGGACCCTGCAACTTAAAAGAAGACTTTCATCAAGACTATGCTGGGATTTTTCTTTATTTAGTTCAATCCAATGAGCTTTATTGTAATAACTATTGATCTGTTTCAGTACTGCATTAAATTGAAAAACATATTTAAACAAACTGAAAATTTGAAGGTTAAGGACAATGCTTAAGGGCCCAACAGTAGCAGGTTTTGGTTTTACATATTTTAAATCCTGTATCTGTGCTTTACTGAAGTATTTCCTTTTGGGGAGATTTTTCCATTGAGTAGTTCATCATCAATTTAACAGCAAGCAGAACATTGAGCATAATAAATGATGAAAGAAACTCCGGACTTTCCACAACACCTGTGGCCTTATTTGAGCTTTTTTTAAGTAGTCGAAAAGAAGGATTTGGGCTCATGATAATTTCAATAGATATTAAGCAGTGTTTGACAAATAATATAATTCTATTAATAGATTGGTGTGCTGAGAGTAACAGAGTATTTTCGCATAAACTGAGTTGATTAAGCAAGAGTCTTGTGACAAAAAAGAAAATAAAACCTTATAGCCATAATAAATACTAGAACTTTTGATACTGTAAAGTGTAAAGGGAGCACTTTTACTTTTACTAGAGTAATATCTTACCTAGTGCATCTCTACTTTTACTGAAGTACATGGTTTGTGTACTTCATCCACCACTGCTTTCTAGGTTTATTAGCTAGCTAACAAGCTAATTTCAAACAGGTTTCCATCTACCGGTACATACAATAATCCCCCCGCTTTACCACTGTTTGAAACCCGCCCCCCTGGTTTATCGTGGAATTGCATTTGCTGTATAACTCATTTGTTTCGCTGATTTTCCCAGTCTCTCGTGGATAGCACGATAGACCAAAAAACGTATAGGGAATTGTTTTTTATAGAGTTTTATGTTGAAATAATGAAATGGTGCTAAAAGCACTTACATGTACTTAAGAAACACTTAAGTGACATCTTAGAATTAAAACAGAGCACAGAGATCTCATACATTAAAGAATCAAAAGATCTGGCAAGCTAGAAAGCTTATGGCCTGTTTCCTCAGGTTAGATGGTGAGCTCAGAAATAGTGTCTCCATGGGTTATAATAATTAAAAGATCATTATCACATGGATTTGTGTCTGCTGTCCCAGACATTGTTCCTGTTGACTTAGCCTTTTTTAAATAAATTGTTAATCACAAGTGTTAATAACAATAAATGTACGCTTTCACAGATGAAATGACTATAAAACAATTGTATATACTTGTATAGCACATGACAATGTGAAACAAGAATTAAAGAAGGAAAAGTTCTACATCATGCTGATTTTAAAGGCAGTTACAAATGAGGAAGTGTGTTGGCTTTTCTGCATTTTGCTGAAAAAACAGATGTTTGTTTATATTGATATTGTTTGTTTTATTTGAAGCTTGCTTTATATAAACAGGCTTCATATAAAATGAATGAGCCTGGTGAGAAATCTAATGACTTTGGGGAAGAAATTAGACTGTTTTATGCTTGTTGCCCAGTCTAAAATACAGATCTGCAGCTCACACCACATCTATTTAAGTGGAGAGAACAGGTTTGGTGGACTGTATGTTGTGGCCAAGCCAATGTTCCCAACAACCAATCACTGATAACTATATTGTGCCACACCTGTGCATTTCTTTGTTCATCATAGTAAATGGATTTCTTGACTATATTTTCGTAGGGTAACAAAAGGACATTACAATGGTGTGTTTTCCTAATAATCTTCTCCTGTTTTATTTCAGATAAGGACCTAACTTTGTAAATAGCCTAAATTAATAGATTTAATACTTTTTTTCACCACCTGGTGACCATGTTCATGCACAATATGCACACATTTTTAAAAAATCTTATGCATAATACTTCACTGCCCTCCCTCTTATTCACACACATGTACTCTGTCTTAGTCCTACTGACTTTCATTCCTCTTCTCTCCAGCGCATACCTCCACCTCTCCAGGTTCTTCTCAACCTGCTCCCTACTCTCACCACAAATCACAATATCATCCACAAACATCATAGTCCATAGACACTCCTGTCTGACCTCGTTCGTCAACCTGTCCATCACCACTGCAAACAGGAAAGGGCTCAGAGCCAATCCTTGATGCAGTCCAACCTCCACCTTGAACCAGTCTGTCGTTCCTACTGCACACTTCACTGCTGTCACACTGTCCTCATACATGTCCTGCACCACCCTCACATGCTTCTCTGACACACCTGACTTCCTTATACAATACCACAACTCCTCTCTTGGCACCCTTTCGCTTTCTCTAAATCCAAATACACAATGCAACTTCTTCTGACCTTCTCTATACTTCTCCATCAACATTCTCAAAGCAAATAATGCATCCGTGCTGCTCTTCCTCGGCACAAAACCATACTGTTGCTTACACCTCTTTCCTCAGCCTGGCTTTCACTATTCTTTCCCATACCTTCATGGTGTGACTGATCAACTTAATTCCCCTGTAGATACTGCAGGTCTGCACAGCTCTCTTATTCTTAAAGATCAGTACCAGCAAACTCTTTCTCCATTCCTCAGGCACCCTCTCACCTTCCAAAATCTTGTTGAACACCCTGGTTAAAAACTCCACTGCCATCTCTCCTAAACATCTCCATGCTTCTACCTGTATGTCATCTGGTCAAACCGACTTACCGCACTTCATCCTCTTAATCGCTGCTCTCACTTCCTCCTTACTTATCCTAGCCACTTCCTGCTTTACCATCTCCACACCATCCAACCTTCTCTCTCTCTTATTTTCCTCATTCATCAGCTTCTCAAAATACTCCCTCCATCTTCTCAACCTCACTAGTCAACACATTTCCATCTCCCTCCTTTCTTGCTCTAACTTGCAGCACATCATTCCCAGCTCGGTCCCTCTGCCTGGCCAATCGGTGCAAATCCTTTTCTCCTTCCTTAGCGTCCAAGCTCCTCATATGCCTTTTCCTTGGCTTTCGCCACATCCCTCTTTACCTGCTGCTGCATCTCCTTGTACTCCTGCCTACTTTTTTCATCACTCTGTTGATCCCAATTCTGTTTTGCCAACCTCTATCTACTTATGCTCTTCTGCAAGTCCTCAATCCACCACCACGTCTCTTTGTCTTCCTTTCTATTTCCAGATGTCACACCAAGTACCTTTCTAGCTGTCTCCCTTATCACTTCAGCAGTGGTTGCCCAATCATCCAGCACCTCCTCACAACCACCGAGCCCCTGTCTGACCTCTTCCCTGAATCTCACACTACAGTCTTCCTCCCTGAGTTTCCACCATCTTATTCTTCTTTTAATCCTCACTCTCCTCCTCTCCTTTCTCACCTCAATACCATCCTACAGGCCACCATCCAATGCTGTCTAGCTTACAGTCTCCAATCTCCTTCAGGTTGCATCTCCTACATATAACATAGTCAACCTGTGTGCACCTTCCTCCACTCTTATACGTCACCCTACGATCCTCCTTCTTCTTAAAATCAGTATTTACCACTGCCATTTCAATCCTTTTAGCGAAATCTACCACTATCTGCCCTTCCACATTCCTCTACTTAAGGCCATACCTACCCATCACCTCTTCATCACCTCTGTTCCCTTCACCTACATTGACCATTCAAATCTGCCCCAATCACCAATCGTTCATTTCTAGGTACCGCTTCTACCACTTCATCTAACTCACTCCAGAATTTTTCCTTCTCCTTTTATCCAGGTGATTCGGGGCAGTATGGAGAGCTGAGGCAGTGGTGTCCGCTGTTGACCTGTTGGGTTTATAGACAAACTGAAATGGGTCTAGTGTTGGGGACAGGCAAGTTTTCAGATGGGAGAGGACTAGCATCGTAAAACACTTAGCCTGGGCCAAGGAGAGGATGTAAATATTGGTGAAGGCGTCAGCCAGCTGTTCTGTACAAGTCCTGAGTACTCAGCCAGGAATGCGATCAAGACAAGCAGCTTTATGTGCATTCACCTTGTGCAGGGTGGAGCACACGTCACTGGTGGAAAGTATGAGTGACAGGTCATCAGGTGGGAGTTCAGCTTTGATTTTGTGTTTTCAGGATCGAAGCGAGCGTATGAGTCTGGAAGAGTGACCTTGCTTGCAGGGGGGTGATGTTTGATGGTTTGTAGCCCATGATGTTATAAATGCCTTTCCACGGTCGTTGTTGTTAAATTTGTCCTCAATTTTTAGTTTGTTGTCTTTTGCTGCTTTAATTCCGCTCTTAAGATTGGCTCTGAAAAGGCCATAGGATTCTCTGTTGCCAGATTTTAAAGCAGTACTTTCATTTTGGGTTTTGTTTTTTACTTTTACCTCATGACATGCTAGCTTAGTAATATCTGACTTTTTACTCTAGTTCATAAAAAAAAAAAACAATCATATTGAAGTGAACACATGCATTGCGTTACATGATAACCTCACAAGGCCACAGCCGTAACCTCACAGTTCTGCCAAGCATTTCTTTGGAGTAAGTGTAATCTCACTGGGTGCATGTAACACTAGAAAAGTCTCTATTTAAAAATGTTTGATGCACAGGCGAATGGAACACTGAAATGTATGATAGGTGATATTAATATATGATTAAAATATATTTTTTATAGGTCAGTACATTTACTAATGATATTAAGTACATTCCAATGCTAGCAGTCAAGCATATTTTATAAGGAGAACTTTTACTAAATTCATTTATAAGCAAGGTATATGTACTTTTACTCAAGTACAGAAACTGTGTATATCATATTATTTTTTTCATTTTATTTTTTTACCACTTCCACTTATGTCAATTTCCCTCACTTGTTTCAGTAGCAATTTTTCCCTAATGCAGTAATATCATAATTGCATAACACTGATTCAGAATTATGGTGAGTTGAGTAACATTTGCCTAATGTATGAAATTATTAAATTCATAATTAACATCATATAACACGGATAATTATAATATAACATACACATTAATGAGTTTTGGCATATCTGTGGCTACGCTGTGGTGTGCAGCAGGGTAGCACAGAGCTGTAGCTTCTAGTTATTTTCAGTCATGTGTCCAAGTCTAGAGAAAATCTTTCTTGCCTACGTAACACGTGTTGAGATGCAAATTTGGCGTGAGTGTGTGTTTATAGTGTCACCTTTACCCTATGCAAAGAAGAACTTATTCTCAGTTTTAGTGTTTATTGATTTGGGGGTATTTATGTCAGCATATGTAGTTGAAGATGGAGGGAAAATCCTGAACCGCAGTTATGAGTGAGTGAGTCAGTGGATTGACCAGGCGTGTAGGTGGGGCTGAGGTTTAAGAGTCCCCCAGAGATAGAGCTGAGCAACCAAAGACACACACCGATTCGCAGGGACACGGCGTGGATGATTATCTTCACCGCTGCGTTTTTACTACGACTCCGTGTAAAAGACGGTAAGGGATTCTCGCGTGAAGCAGAACGTCCATTGTTACAGCGCGAGACTGTGGGTAACGCACGCGCGGCGCATTCGTTGTTTTCGTTGTCATCACTGCGCTGAGAAAAAGATTAGCCTCGATATTCCTGCGCCCTTCTACTTAAAAAAAACGGGATATTTTTACAAACAGATTGTCGTTATGTACAATACATTATTTTCAAAAGCTTAGTATTTACTCTTTCTTTAAAAACAAACCCAGTGCTTCTCCCTGCTGTAGGTTTATATGTTTATTGTTTTATAGCATGTAAAGAATACGGTTAGCATACTGACCCTGGACATGCTGTACTGGAAAAGTCACATGACCATGCTCTCTCCAGTAATACGCATAGAAAACAACAAATACGGTGCACGCTGTTTATATTACACGTTATGTGTTTCTAGTGTTTGAAGATGTTTGCTAAAGCGACCAAAGGATTTGTGGATGAAATTGACCCCGATGGCTGTTTAATCCCCGTCTCCCGGCTGAATGAATCGGATAATTTAATCGTCTCCTCGCTGGTTATCAAGCGGAATCCCTTCTGGTTCTGGCAGCGACCCAGGTACATGCCGACAGACTTCACCCTGAACGATGTGCTGCTCGGGGAGCCACCCATCTCTCCAGGTACTGAGCTTTCACACCGTTTTAACATTCACTGCAGACTCTTAAAAGGGAAAATACTAACACTGAACCAGTTTTGCATAATAATCTGTGTCCAGAGATTGATTTTGTTAGGATATTCTGAGTTGAATTGAGTTCAGTTCTTAGATGACCAACTATTGTATTTGACTGCCTTATGACAAGTGATACCAGTAGGATCCATTGCTTCATCTCGTCTTAGAGATATTTAAGATCTTCAGTCTGTTCAGGGTGTCCAGTCTTATCTGTGAAGCGCTGGCACGGGTGCAAGTTTTCATCAATTAAATCAAGCAGGAACCTCACCTGATACCACATGTTTAATCAGATGGTCTTGACTTTCAGTAGACTATCAGGTTTTTTGGCTTTTGCTTAGTCAGAATGAAAACTTGCACCTACTTTTCCGGAAAGATTGGGTATCCCCCTCTTCAGCATTACACCTTCTCATCTGTACATCACAGATCTAGTTCTAACACTTCACCTTTGTGCCTATGTACCCTTCCTCATTTTATTTGTTTATAAACACTTCATTAATTTTATATGCATAGTATTTTTAACAATAGAGCGCACAAAGCACTAAAACTTCCATATCACGACATGGGTGAATGAGTAAATGTATCGTATCGCTGCATTGCTTGTTTGAGATAATTTGCTTTTTCTGGTACTTTTACATTGGTTCTACATTGGACTTCTTAATAATCTGGAAATTGAGAGTAAAAATGATGTTTCAACCGCTAACTTCTAACCATTAGGAAGTGGTAGATCAGTGGTTAAAACTCTGGACTTCTTATCAGGGCATAGGTTCAGATCTCAGCTGCCACCGCTGGACTTTTAAACAAGGCTCTTAACCCACAACTGCTCAGTTTAATAAATGTAAGTTGCTTTGGATTTGGCCATCTACCAAATGCTGTAAATGTAATCGTATCTCAGGCATAAGGAAAAGCACAAAAAAAAAATCTAATCGCATTGCCAACATTTAAATGAATTGGTGAATCAGAATATTTACCTATGCATTTTACAATTATTAATGACCCTGAAGACACACTTTCTTTAAATCTCGTCTGTAAATCAAATCAGCTTTTTTTTATTTTTTATTAGCAATATGGCTAAACTTTAATACTTTCATGTGACAAAAAGTGCATGTGAAGGAAACGGTCTATAATGATAACAGAAATTTGTCTTGTGTGATGTACTGGCTGGAGATGACTAGGCAGGATGCAGTTGAATAAGATCACCATGTTTATTAGGTCATATTAAAAAACAACAACATAGTCCTGGTTCACAGCAAAGCACGAGGGCAGAGTGATGACCTATGTGGAGCAGAGCACTAAAATGACAACCTTGGAGGAGCAGAAGGGAGGCACACAGATGCCCTTGGCCTGAGCAACATTCTTAGAGGGGCAGGTAGGTGTACACAAGGCAGATGGTCCGGATTAAGCAGGCGGACCAGTGTCCTTTGCAATGCCGGGAAGCAGGTGATGATGACTTCGGCAAAGCCAGGAGGTGGTCCAATGACATCGTCTGCTGAGACAGGAAAAGAAAAGTAGACTGTGCCATCCATGAAGCCAAGAGGTGGAGTGACAATGATCTTCCTGTATCCAGGTGGCAAAGTAACTACATCATCTGCAGAGGCACAATGCACAGCAACATTATTAGTGTAGTCAGGGGGGAGTACGATTGTCATGTCGTGATACAGTCATGTCCTCAGCAGAGTCTGGAGACTGATATCTGGAATTGGCCAGATGTCATCCTCACCAGAGCCAGGAGGTAGAATGTAGAATGTGCAGATAAACAGGAAGTTTATCCAGTTATACTATGAAACATTTATAAATGTTGGGGAGAGGGTGGTTGTACCTCAGCTGTGACATGGGGCAGTGAAGTCTTCTGTAACATTTTTTTTTTTTTTGGTGAAGAAGCAGAACACAATAGCCTGAATCAGCATGTCAATTAGGGAACATCTAAAAGCTAAGTCATGGTTTGAAGAGTGGGTCAAGCCATTCATGCTGGAAGGTTACCATGACATCTTCTGATCATTTCAACATGACACATTCATTCATTTTGTCAAAATGCTGTGGCGTAAATGAAGTAAAACACTGAATGATAGAAGTGAGTAATAGATTTGTACACTGTGTATTGATGAAACAATGCCTTTCTGTGTAACCCACAGTTGTGATCGAGACAGACTTTTTAAAGTATAATTCCACAATGGAAAACAACACAACTGGAGGAGCTGAAGCAGGTATCGGTCCTGGAAGTCTGAACATTGAAGGAAAAGGTTCGTCTAAACTGGCCTCCTCATTTGGGAGCCTTATGAAGCAAGAAGTAGACCTTCAGAAACTGCTTTATGATATTAAAGATAGGTAAGCGAACAATCAGTGGTCCTGTTATTGTAGAGTTTGCACAATGAAAACACACACACACACACACACACACACACACACACACACACACACACACACACACACACAAAAAGTTCATCATGAACTGGAAGTGGAAGTGAAAGTGCTTGCTGGTGGAATTTTTTTGCAAACTGTGCCAAAAGTTTGAAAGCCCGGAATCTTTAATAACGATTTTTCTTTTATTGTAAAACTTTGGAATAAATATTCAAGCTGTTTCCCAAAAAATTAATTGCTGTGGGTGACTAAGTTAAGGCCAGTTGTGTGTATCTGTGTGTATGAGGTGTATCACATAAATCACAAAACTAGTTTTCTTTGTTCACAAAAAACTTTATTAGTGAATGTAGACAAGCCTTTATACAAGAACTACAGTAGTTAAGTGTTTATACTACGGCTGCAACAACTAATCGATAACGAAATCCGTTGTCAACGAATGCCGTTATTAATTAGTTGGGCTGCTCAAGTTAGTGGTTTATTGCGATGGGAAGAAAACACAGCCGCATGCAAAATAGCGGAGAGTACAGAGTGTATGGGCAGCAGGAAAAGTTGTGCGTCCCAAGTCACAGATGAAGGCCAAACCTCAGCATGTTAAGCAGAAACTTTAGTATCCTTGTGATGTGAAAATGGTATAGTTCAATGAAGTGCTATTGTGTAAACTGTTTGTAACTTCAAGACAGTCGTATTGGATCTGTTCAGTCGTGACTCGAATAAACACTAAATCTAAAAGTAGCAAATAACAGCAGCAGTAAACGATTACAGGTTTAGTCACTGTTGTGGTTTTCAGTAAATTATGCATTTGTACATCAATGCATATTTTTCCCTCTTTTTAATTAAACCGGTTAGCATTTGTCTACTAGTTATCTGTTTTTAGATGTGATTTACTGCGTCTTTACTACGATTAAATGCTTGTTTTCAATGTTATGCATATTTCATTTATGCATAAATCATTTAATTATTATACACAATGAAATTCATTATTTATTCTAGTTGCTTATATCTTCACAAATAAACATGTCTATTTTTAACCATAAATTGCCAAAACAATGTATCATATTTTATATTGATTATTTTAAGCAGGTTTTGACATCTGCAAAAATTGCTTCACCTTGCGTACTCAAATGCTGTTGGGTTTTTTTTTTTTTTTTTTTTTTTACAGAAACGATCCAACATGATTAAATTTGTTCAATGTAGAAATCCCCCATGCACACAGCCACTATGTGCTTTATAAAATGTCAAAATTAAACATCGTTAAACTCAATATGTGGCTTTTGCATTTTTTAAACACTTTTATACACAAATACCCTGAATTAGGGTTTTATATATAATAATATTATATATTAATATTAATTATATAATATATAATAAGCAAAACATCAATTTTTTTTTTAAATAAAAAAGGAAATTTGAATAATCGATTAAATGAAGAAAAATGTCATCCGATTAATCGATCATCAAAATAATCGTTAGTTGCTGCCCTAGTACATATTACTTGTATAATTGTTTTATTGAGTAACGGCATGTTACTGCCTACTGTCTTAGATCAGGTGCGACACTGAGTTGACCGCAAAAGATTTCCTATCGGTTAAGTTTTTTTTTTTGTATGCGATTTAGTGCTTGCAGTGACTTCCTCATTACACATAAAAAATGTGCTGCTCTAGTGGCCCACTTTAAAATGAGTGATTGCACCGAAACATCACATCGTGCAGGAGGCCGCCCTATTGCCACTAGCAGCCTTATCACAGTGCACATTTTCAGTTTATCGTAAAAGCTGCTTTACTTGTCTCACGAAAGAGGAAGATAAACATTAGAGCAATTTCAGCACTGGATACCATCGTCCTGTACATATGTGGTGTATATTTACAAAATTAGGCATTTGGCCTTATCAGGAGATCTTTCCTCATGCTAGCACAAAGTTTAGAATGCTATGAAGCAAAAAGCACCAAACCACATATTTTGTTTAGTTTTAGCGCTCATTTAAGTGCGTGTTGTGAAAGACTGGACCTGATACTCAGATCATGATGCATAAATACTGTACATAATTTTTTTTAAATCGCTTGCCGTACCAGTTGACCAACTTTTACTGGATGTAAAACATACGTGTTTTACATTGTGTTATGACCTGAGATGGCATTTTGTAAATATGCAAGTTGTTGTATTTTTCTGTCTCGTGTAGATGTCTGGATTTTCAGCACTCTTTGTTGAAGCAGACGGCGCAGCGGCGGCGTGACGTGTTTGCGCTGGTAAAGGAGCGCATCATAACCACACAGACGTGCAAAGTTACCGAGGAAGTACAAGAGGGAGGCAGCTGCTCAGCCTTTCTTGGGTTCACTGTTCCCAAGAAGATTGAGGTCAGCCCCGCTGGATTACACAGCATTCTAATGTTACAGTAACACGGTGTTAAGCATGAGACCGCTTTAGATGACTTTTGAGCTCAGGTAGCATGACACGCTTCTTCAGAATGACTTGTAAAACACAGGTGACATGATACAAAACACCTAGCACATCTGTACTAGAGACAACAGAGAGACAGATGCTACTTTTTGCTTGATTTTTCTGTTGGTTACAAAGAGATCAGTAATCAAACAGTAACAAACCAAAATGCATGAATAGTAATAATAAAAAAGTAATAATTATTAGAAATGAAGGTGAAGGTGCTCTAAGAAAGGCCTACTTTTTTTTTTTTAAAGGTCAGAGACCTGGGGCTTTTTAGAGTATAGAATGAATCTCATTGCATCAACTGTACACTTGAAAGCAAGGAAATCCTGGGAATGCTAAATAGGAACATAGAAACTGAAGCTTGCAGAAGTTATCAAATGGTGAGGGACTGGTACCCTTTTTTACCCCAAACTATCAGCCTCAAGCTGTATAGTGATGTTTTGCCATTCATTGCCATGTCAGCATACAGTCAGTCTATTTTTCCACTGGTTGACATTTAATATATGGCACAGTGCCGGGTCTACATGTAAACACTGTGTCTGAATTGCATTTAAAAAAATATCTGTTTCCATTTAGAAACCTTCATACAAGAAAAAAGTTAATTTGAAAAACCCAAACTAGGTTATAGTTACTCCTATAAATAAATAACCTTAGGTGACAACCTGGCCAATTTTTATATGTAGTAATTCTAAAACTAAATCAACATCCAAAAACCATCACTAAAAGTAAGTTCACCCTATTAACTAGTTTGTTTAACTATAATATGAAATAGAATTGTATGTTATCTATAGGGTACGATTGCTTGACTCTTACCTCTCTCTTCTTATCTTTTCTCAATGCTTTGCAGGTTTCAGTAAATAACGGCAGCCTTCATTCCGACAGCAACGTGTTTCTTGAAATCCCAGCTAAGACGGCCCTGGCTTACAGTTTAATGGAGCTCAATTTGAAGAAAACGGGTCAATTCGGTAATATCTAGTCTCTAATTTGAGTATCACCTGACAAGAGACGATCATTTCCCTTGTGTTAGTGTGTTTTTAAACCAGTAAATGGAAGTTGGTCACCAATGATTTGGCTGATCAAGGCAGTCTTGTTTTCTCAGAAGTGTGCTTGATGCCAGACACGTACGGGTTCATCGAGGTGGACGGCCTGAACGCAACAAGCACAGCCCTGCTACACAGCACTCCATTTCAATCACCACTTCAAAATATACAGGGTGGTAAGTGCTGAAATCCATGATGGACCATGCAGAGCGTTACATTCCAAATAACCTTTTTAGCATTCAGAAGACAACCCAGTTACATCCGTCTCGCCTGAAACGTTGCTTTAAAGATCAGCAATGTGGTCTTTATGGAAGATATCGTTTCTTTGCAATACTATGAAGGCTGTTAGAGGAAGTCTCAGGCTAACAAGGTGATCAAATGTTAAAGCCTGCTGCATAATAACATTAATATAGTAAATACCCAATGCACAGTGATGTAATGATTAAATTAGTGATGAATTAAGTGCTTGGTGAAGAGATATACAGATGTCTTACCTGAAAACAAGAAAACCTGTACATTATTCTAATATTATTAGTGTCTGCAGTTAGTTTATTCTGAATAAGATTGATTAATGCATTGTTAGCTGGATGATGTATGTAGACTATGTAGTTATATGCACAGTAGGCGTCTTTATAACATGTTTGATTTCCCCAGATTTTTTAAATTCCTCAAACAGCTCATCTCTCTCTCGCTTTCTCACTCTCACTCTCTCTTTCTCGCTTTCTCACGCTCTCAGAGTTGGTTCATTTCGAAAGGCTTTCAAGGCTCCCTGCCAGCACACGTTCAATTCTCTTCGAGCAAATCACTGTCCTCCTGAAGGACAAGACAGCCATCAGTACCCTGGTCGTTGCAGTGAGTAAAAATAAGACCTAGACCATAGTTTACACACAATAATCATATCTTTTGTTTTTACAGAGCAGAGGCGGATCAACCATGGGGAAAGTACAGCTCTTGCATGTGTATTCAATGTTTCTCAAACACAATGTATTTTCCACTCTGTTACTTGTTTTGAAACCATTTTTAAGAACTGGGATTTGTTTCCATTATGCAACCTATTTCATGAACCATGTATGTTTTACAGAATATATTTTAATACCCAGAGGTCACATTACAGACCATAATTACACTTTTTAGCTGGTAGGGTTTTGCATTAATAATAATAATAATAATCCAATGATTATCTTCAAACAATCTTCTTAGGCTGGTCATCATTTTCCTAAAATAACTTTTGTCATTCTTTCATTCGTGATGCCTACCTTCCTTCCTAAAACAGACAAAAATGAAACATTGCAATGTCAGGAGGAAATTCTTAAGATGTCTGGCACCATCTACATGCCAGGATCTGTGGATCACATGGTGTGTGGTGCGGTGTGTAGGGAGATAAGTGCTGTGGGGTAGAGGGACACTGGTTCATTTCTGTCTTTGTAGGTGAGCATCAGTTTTAAATCTGATTCATGCAGCTACAAGAAGTGAGTAGAAGCAGTGTAGCAGTGGCAGTGTGGGAAAAACCTGTCGCTCTGGGCTACAATTTGTTAAACGTTCATGTTCAAGTTTATATCTATAGTTCTTTTCACAATGGACATTGTCTCAAAGCAGCTTTACAGAATTTTTAAATACAAGTGAATTATGTGTATTTATCCCTGATGACTAAACCTGGGGTGACTGTGGAAAGGAAAAACTCCCATAGATGGTATGAGGAAGAAACCTTGAGAGGAACCAGATTTTAAAAGGAGAACCCTCATTTGGGTGATCTCAAGAGTATGATTTATATATCATAAAAAATAAAAATACACTGGAGAGTGAGAAATACCATGAGCACCAGAGTGTGAGATTATGACTAATGTCCTTCCTGTAATGTCCTTAAAGTCTTGTACAAATCATATAAAGTTGTGGAACCAGGAGCTCCTGAGCAACTCATAAAAAAAACTTAACATAGATCCAACACCAATTCCTTCATGCCAGAGCCTTTCAATTGTGCAATGATTATGAAACAGCAGATGTAGAATGTTAGAAATGTGCGTGGATTTTTACTTATGCCTTTAATACTAATGCTTTGTTTCTGTCTCACTGTTAGTTGGAGGATTTGAACTGTGGTAGGAAGTCTGATCTCTCCATGTTGGACAAAGTGCCCAATCTGAAAAATGCAGTCCAGACTACACTGGATCTGATCAAGGAGAAAGAAGATTCAGGTGACGGCCCACTGGAAAGACTCGCACTTGAAGAACAGTCACAGCCCTCTGCCCTCACTGCCATCCACATCCTTACTAGTGCTTTAGAGGGTAAGTAAATTAATAAATTAATAAATATATATATATATATATATATATATATATATATATATATATATATATATATATATATATATATATATATATATATATATATATATATATATATATATATATATATATATATATATATATATATATAAAATGATTGTGCTGCTAAGAATTAGACATGAACCGGATGTGAGACGATTGCTATTCTTAATTAAAAAATATATATTTGCATTTTTTGACAAGTTAGTGCTGATTTAAACCCCCCCCCTTCCCTCCCCTCCTGTAGAGATGAGTGAGTTTACCTTGAGTGCGCTCAAATCCTGCTGCCAGCGGCCCACCATACAGGCACTGCACCTGCTTGTGAGTATCTGGTCTCCTTTACAGTCAGTCTAAACACGTGTAAAATTAAATTGAACTGAATGAGACCTGGTCTGATGAGTTCAGGAAGCAGTGCATTTCTGGGAAATGTACAGTGTGTATTGAGAGCACAGTAAGTCCCTGGTTTGATCCTTATGCTGAGGTTACTGTCCGTGTTCTCCATCTATTCTGGTTCATTCGCTCTCTTTGCTCAGCAGTTGAATTGGATTTGCTTAACTGACCTTAGATGTGAACGAATGGACGAAGCAACCAAATAAATGTATGGTTGTCTGGTCTGTACTGCCTTACAGGTACAGAATGTTATGGAAAACAAAGAGTGCTCCCTGAAGGACAGCATGCTGGCCCCGGTGGCTGAAAAGGACACTTACAGCAAAGTACAAGAACTCTTTGGATCTTCTGATGTGGTGCTGTCTAAAGAGGAGGACGTGATCCAGGCCCAGATCAGCAGCCAGGGGGGACGTTTTTCTCTAATCTTGTGCATTGCCATTTTTGGTTTGGCCTCTTTAGTATCCCCAACAGGAGTGAGAATAACTAAAAACTAGTTTCTAACTAAAAGATTTTATACATCATTTTATCGTGTAACAAGCAGGACTTGATGAGCTCCATGTACCAATGCTGCCTATAATCTACTCGCATCCCTTTAATCTTTGATTCGTAGTAAGGGTGGACACAAACAGCTCGTCTTATATCATTCATTCTAATTTAAATAAACCCTACAAGCCTAGACACCAATCAAATAGTTTCGCTAATGAAACCAGTCGTTTGATATTTCATTTGACTGTTTTTTAAAAGATATTAACGACCCATTTCTTTATATATCTTGCTTTTTTTTTAATGACTGCACTTCTTTGCTGGAGCATAATGTTTGAGGTGGCCTAAAATCCGTGTCTCATCATGAACTGATCAATACCATCGTCCGACTTGAACCAAAAGCACAAGCAACGGCTGCAACTTTTTTACCTGCTAGAAATGTTCTTCGTAGCTATAGGAACAAATGTCATTCAGCACAAACGAGACACTGTGAATAACAAACCCATGTAAACACTAGAATAAATAAACGCCTATGAACCAGTGCCACCACGTGGCGGAATGCTGAAACTATGGCTACAAAAACGTCATGTAAATAAGACTATATTTTTTTCGCATTTTAAAGCTTTTAAATGATACATGTATTTAACTGTTTTTTTGTGATTTATTTTTTTTTCTAATGTTTTGTTTTTGCTGACTGACCTAAAGTTGCATAAACTGATGTTAGTAAAATATAATTTTGCCTGTTTATTATTATGAACAAAAAAAAATCCAAAGCGACTGAAGTAAAAAAATGTATGTTGCTTTATTACAATCTGTTGCCTCAGGACACAAACCAGTTTACATCACATGTATACGCAATAACAGGATTAATAATGAAAAGGGCAGCTTGGTATCATCCAATTCAAACCTTTTACTAGGTCAGTCTTATTATGGTCTGGTGGACCATGTAAAGAAGGCATGAACTTTTTTCTAAACTATTTCTAAAAATACAAATCAATTATTTGTAGAACATCAGCAAGTTCTCAGATGTGTTTATTAGCTAGGGGCAGCATGGGGTGAAGGGATAAAGCTTTCTCATATAGATGTCATGCTGCAAAATCAAAAGACTGTTGACTGTTAATGTCTTATGCCTTTCATTATTAAAGTGGCTTGTATTGTAATATTCAGTATGATGTCATGTAGAGGTGTGTACAGTATATTACACCCAAAACACTTGTTTGGAGCAGAACAGTGGGCCCAGGCTGGGAAACTGCCATAATGTCACTTTTATGACAATGAGCACATTTAGCACTTTCACTTGAGGGCACTGTGTATGGTAAGATTTAGGAAGCAGTTGCGGTCGAGGATTTCCTGATCGAAAATAATTAATTGTAGGTGGCTTTAAAAAAAAAAATAAAAATTGTTTTTCCCTTTTTCAAAAACTTTGCTTTCATGATGCAGGTAAAGCCTATAAATGTTCATCCACTCATTCTTTGCACTAAACAAGACTCTTTAAATCAACATTAAAACAGAAATGTAACAATAGAATGCCTCCATTAAGAGGGATAAATATCACTGTCTAAATAGCAGTAGTATACTGATTGCAAAACCCCTACAATCCTGTGTATTCTAGATCAATAGATTCGAGGAAATGCTTTAGGTAGTCATTTTCTTTCTGTTTGTAGTTAAAACAATGTTTTAATCAGTGATATGTACTTTTTGGGGATTTGGTTTTAGTTTCTTCATTGTAAATAATTTTGCTTGTAGATGCAGTAGTGTCAGAGAAAAACATCTGACCCAACTGTCATGACGTGCACAGAAATGGACTCGTTCATTGAAAGGGGTGAGTTTAAAATAATAGCAGTGTGGACTTTAATTAGAGAACTCATTCGTTCTGTGACAAACCAGGTGTCATTAATGATCCTTTGTTATAGAAGATGGGAAGCACATGTTCCACACATTGTTATAAAATATATCGCATTATGAATGTCTAAGTAAAACGGGCCGTTTTGAACATAATTGAGGAACAAATGAATTTTATTAAATAGTTGATTGGAGAGAGGAGAAAACAAAAAAGTGCAGAAAATTATAGGATGCTTAAGTCAAATGATCTCAAATGCCTAAAAATGGCAACAAAAAGCCAAAACCTGTAAGTACAGTAAGATGACATGCGCATGTGAAACGGCATGTGCAGAAGCGATTACATTTCTAAATAGAAGTTTGGTCATTTAAAGTGAAGTTAAATCAAAGTTAGAAACTGATTTCCCCCCAAAGAGATTTGTTCACAGTGGTTTTTTTTGTTTTGTTTTTTAACAAATTAGTATTTTTGCGTCCTGTAAAAGAATAAGCACTTTTTCAAATTTGTTCATGCTTTGTTATTGAAATTGAATCTGTAAATATTTTCACTGGATTTGAAATATGGCCATGAAAGCTAATAAAAATGTGCATTTTTATTCACATACTGCTATTTATTTGAACACAACTGTATCGTCTGCAGTTATACACTTCATTTTATGCACAGACGAGCTCGAATTCACTGGCAGTGATATTGAAGATATTGCTTTAGTTGATGATTTGAAAGTGCTGCTTAACACAAGTAAAAATAAAATAAACTAAACATCTCACACAGATGTTCAGTTGAGTGTCTGTGATCTGCAAAGGCCAGGGAATATGATTTTCATACAAAACCCATATAGTGCGCCCTCATGCTGGTTGGAGGGAAAAACTCACTCTGAAAAAAAATCACACCCATCAGAATAAAAATAATTCAGCATACATGGTGACTGGTCAGAATAACTTCTCTCTAAGGGAACAAGTGGCCCGTGTCAGGAAAATATCCCTCAGCACAACAGAGGCACGTTTTTTCCCCTCTGTTAATCTATCGCTCATCTGGATATGTGTGCGTCATCCCTGCAGACATTAATGTTTCCATGCGTATTACATAATCATGAACAGTGTTTAGCTTAAAAAAACAAAAACAACAAAACACATTTTAATGGCTGTCGGTCAAACGTTAACAGCCTGGTCATAGTGAAATACAATATATGGACAAAAGTATTGGGACACCTGACTTCCGTGTGTGGTTCTTTCCCAAATTGTTATCGCAAAGCTGAAAGCACACAATTGTATAGGATGTCTTTTATGCCTCCACTTGAACTGGGAGACCCAAACCTGTTCCAGAATGCCACTGCCCCTGTGCACTAAGCAAACTCCATGAAGATATGCTTTGCATGGATTGGAGTGGAAGAGCAACCCTATTGAATGCCTTTGAGAAGAATTGGAATGCTGACTACACCCCAGGCTTCTTCACCTCACCTACATCAGTACCTGACTTTACTAACACCCTTGTAGCTGAATGAGCACGAATGTCCACAAACCCAATCCAAAATCTAGCTAAACATTTCCCCAGAAGAGTGGAGGGAATAAAATATAGAATGAGTAAATTGGGACTAAATATAGAAATGCCATACTTATGACCAGGTGTCCACAAACTATTGGCAATATAGTGTACATTTGCATATGCAGACAAAAGGTTAACGGGCACATTCTCACTTTTTATTGTGAAGAAATGGGAGCATTCCACATGTTGTAGTGATTCCATCACCTTACAATAAAAGCTCTGTTCTATCGGAACTGCAAATTAGAGCAGGGAAACATTAAACACTGCAGTGCTGGAATCCTCCTGAATTTCCTTCGAGAATAGCAGGGGTTAAACTAACAGGGAACATCTTTTATGTGAGTGGATGTTGCCAGGTTCAGAACTTTCATGTGACAGAAATGTAAATCATATCATGGCATAATAATGGAATTACACTGTTCTGTAGAAAAGCTTTTACAAGCAATAATAGCTGCTGTTTAAACTGCTGCTGTGCACTACTAGTTTCAATAGACTGTGCTGTATCTTTGCAATGAAACGATCAATGATTATTGTTAACAACTAGAAATCTTAAATGAAGTGTACTGTTCCAATGTTCCCATGAAAAGTCTCAGACCTCTGAATATCAATGTGATATTTTATCGTCTGTGTGTCATAAAGTGAACGCTGAATTTTTCTTTACATTTCTGATCTATAGCTAGTGACACTTTGAACACTTTCAACACTTTGTGCCTGGTAGGGCTTCTGGATTAAAATTATAATGGTTACAAAACATACATGCACTTACTGGGCACTCGGAATCCATGAAGGCAATAGCTGTACTTTTCCAATTAAAACAGGAGCTAGAGTAGATGCACATTATTAATATGGTGGTAAAACCACACGAGACACAGACATTGAAATATAGCACACAAACACACAAGCAAGTGATAGTGTTTATAGAAAAGAAAAGAAAAAAAAAAACTTTAGTTGATAAAACTTGTGTCCCAAAGTCCATATTTAGTAAGAACGTTTGTCACTACTGGCAATTTTGCATGACACTGCAACGGCATTGAGATGAATACTGTGCTTTTTTTATACTGAAGCATAGAGACTTCGTAGACACTGATCCAATATGACAGCGTATGAACAGATACTCCACAGTGCTGAGCTGATTTTCTACTGCTTCAGTTGCAGCATAATGCAAAATTCAAAGCAGTGTTACATCTTATATTAAAAAAAACTAACAAAAATAAACAAATTAGTTGATAAAATCCCCCTGCTCCATCAATGAAAAGACAACTTAGTACAACAATATTTCAATATTGTAATGAGTTTCAGTGTAGCAGTACCATGAACACTGCTAAACACATTTACTAAAATGTAGAAAACTAGAATTAAAGAGATCAATAAGATGAGCTCACTGGCTGCTGAAACGCTCCAGTACAAAAGTGTATCACAGCTAACAGCAATGACTGCTGTCTGTTTCGGCTTCTCACTGCAGATAACAAAACTACTTCAAACACCCTGTAAGTACATCGTTTGTATAGTAACACAAGGAACAGTTATGCCTTGAGATGTGCTCTGCTGGTAGATTAAAAAAAAAAAAAAAATTCAATAAATAAGTACACTTCCCTTTCCTTTCTCATGGATGGTGTAGCTTTGCATAGCAGGGTTGGACCTTAGGGTCGGGCTGAGACGCACTGACCACTGACAGTCCTGCCGTGGTCCATGACACCAGCGATGAAGGTGAAGAAGATGTTGGTGGTGGTGCTAAAGATGATGAGGATGGATGGTTCAGTAAACCCAGTTAACCGGTACCCACTGAGGCTCTGTGCACAGCTGTTCCACAGCCGCCTGTAGTTTCTCAAATGCCTTATCCAGGTTATCATTCACTATTGTCGAATCAAAGTAATGGCTATACGCCCGCTTGATCCTTGCACTCTCGTCCACCGTTTTCTTCAAGTCCGTTTCCTGAGAAAAAGAGAGAGAGAGAGAAAGAGAGAGAGAGAGATGTAAATAAGCATGCAATTACTTGTAAACACACTTACACATTCTTCAGTGTCTTGCCTGACAGGAGAATACAGTTAAGAAATATGAGACTGACCGTCAGGAGTTTGGTGGTGATTCCTGCATCCACCACTGCTTTGTGCATCGCTCGTAGTGTGTCCAACTCAGGAGCAGCGATAAAAACCACAAACGGCATGAACTCCGCTGTTCTCAGCACCTTCAGTGCCTGCCGATGACATTCAAGTAATTGATGCAGTCATATTCTCAGTCTTAAAACTGGATTTATTTATAAAATACACCTTGCCTGGGACTTTACAAAACACTGACAAAAGTGTATCTTTATTTTATCTGTAGATGCGGACATCTGTCTTACATTTCCACAATCGAATGCAAAATATATTTAATCAGCTACTATACATCAACTTATAATAACTCTGCTAATGTATGTGCATATGTTTTAACACAGTAAAAAAAGATCCACTGAGATCCATATTACTATCATTTCCACTGGGATTAGAAGGAAAATGTCTGGGATATGATTTTCCAGTCTACTTTCATGCAGTAAACTTTTGTTTCGACAGCCGTGATAAACATTGCCTCTGTCCTTTTCAGAGATAAAATCAAGACACATTTTAGTCACTTCTATTTACAGGTCCTCAGCTAGTCTCTAATGATAGCTAAACAAAAAAGCCACACTCATGTAGCTTTCTGCAATCATTGTCTGTTCTGCTCACCTGTGGGTTGACGTCCAGTATGCACGTGCGACCGGTGTGAACCACCTCGTGAATCGAGTCGATTTTGGTGCCGTATAGATTCCCATCATACTCCCCATGCTCGAGGTAGCGGCCGGCTTTAATATCCAGCTCCATATCTGCTCTGGATACAAAGCTGTACGACTGGCCATCCTTCTCTTCTTCACGTGGCCGGCGAGACGTGACTGAGGGGAGAGGATCAATATTTGGCCACAATATCTTAAAAGTACCACTAACAACATTAAGATCAGGTTATATGATATTGTTGAAATTACTAAACTGACTGATGAAAACAGACAGTAGGAAAAACATTCAGTGCATGAGAAGTTAGTGAACCTACAGGGAACGGTGGTGCCAAAGAGCAAAGGATTCAACATAATCAGCCTGTTCTTCAGGCTCCTGCGGCCCACACCCTGAGCACCAATCAGGATGAGGGTCTTCCTCTGGAATGGAGGCATCCTGGCTACCTCTTCGTAGATCTGCAGCTCATGACGATCAAATTCTAAGTGGCAGTAGGGTAAAAAAAAAAAAAGAGAGAGAGAAAATATTAGAGATGATCTTAAAAAAAAATATCACTCTTTTCACAAGACACCTTTCCTGATGTGCCAACCTGCATTCTTTGCTGTTAAGTACATGGTTTTCTTTTTCTTCCTTTTTCCAGTTATTGTTCCACATAGAATTCCTAGAATTTATGCAAAGGAAAAATCAAAAGAAGAATGACTGAGACCAAATTTACACTTTCATCAAATAACAACATTCCTAGAAATAACCTATTACTCTCTGAATCTGTTTATGTGGGTTTGGACCGGGGAAAAAAATACATCATTCCTGACATACCTGAGCCTTCGATATCTTTCCGGACAAATGCTTTCCTCTTCTCTTCTAAATACTGGCTTGGGATGAGTCCAGTGCGGTCTCCAACTACGCTACGTGCCTGAGACACACACCGGTTATAGATTCAGTGAGTGCTTACACAACGGATTAGGTTCAATTAAATTACTATTGCTAGTGCTATTACACGGTATGGAATTTAAAACGCTTAACCGCCCCAACATTCAGGTGTGGTACCAACCTGCCACCAGTTGGGGTCCTCTCTGTTCACAATGTGTAAGATCTCCCCTTTGGAAAAAGCCAGTCCTGCTTCTTTACAGGGAATGAGGTTGTCTGTTTCAGGGTTGTAGTTGAAATGAGGTCTCAAATACACCTAAAAAAAAATAATAATAATAAAAATTTTATGTAAATGTTCATTGAAAGCATTATCTGATTTTGAATGAAATCATAGGGGGAAATGCAGGGGCATGAAGTAAATGTAATATTCAAGAGACATTTTTAAAGAAGGCTTCATTGAAATAATAAGTGATCACAGGATTGAGTATAAAAGAGGACAGGGAAATCTTCATCTTGAACATGCTACTGGCTGACATGCTGCCTTTATTCATGCTGCAGATGGTGTGTATGCATGTGTAATAGGGTACACTCAGTCTATTTGCATGTGTCAGGAGAAACAAATGTCATCTGATTTATTATTATTTTTTTAACAAAAACAATTTTTGGTTTGCTGTATGACATTTGTGTCTTTTAGCTGTATGAGAATAAAAGAGTTTACATGCAATAAGGATTCCTTTGTACAGTTGTGTGTTATTCTGGGCCATAAATCCAACCTTTTACAGTTGATAGCCAATTGTGGTAAATACAACCATATAATTATATTTTCTACTAAAACATCTAAATATGGTATATCCCTGCTATTTTATAAAATTTGTTTATTTAAATAAATTCAAATTTCTTATAACAATAGGTCAGTGGCTGACCTCCACAAAGACTGGATTTGTCTCAGCCTTAGAGCAAAAGCAAAGAAGCAACTCGTAAGTCTAAAATCACTACATTTAGAGTAAGGGAAATTTATGCTTATTTGATTTTTTTTTTGCCCAACTAATTGCAAACAGTGAACATCAAGCAATTTATAACTACATCAATTAGGTCATTAACTTAATAAACCGACCGTCAGTTCTCTTCAAGCGAGAAGATCTGAAATGTTTGCATGAGATATTAGTGATTTTACAAATGAAAAGCTAAACATTCAGAGTTATAAACCTCAAACTAGACTCTTCATTTGTCTTTCATGCAGCTCTGTGTTTGAGGACAAGGAGGCTGTCAACAACATATGCATAGTATGTTTTTACAAGAAATATTTAGATGGCTTTTAACCTTAGTTCCTGTTGTGTGTACTGTCAACATACAAACTCTGCCTGCTCTCACAGGACAGTAAAATAGAGCAAAGGACACTTGTGAAAAACAGTTCTTGTTATATTACACGTCTGCCTCATATGAGGTTCCTAACAGAACAATTCACTCCGATTTCACCCCAAGAAAACCATAAAGACCTATTTCCATCCCTTCCCAGGCCGCCTTAAAGAATACGTGGGTCTTTGTATGCGTGTGTCCACGTTCCTCTTTCTAAGTCTCTCCTCCCATCTGCCCTAGATAGCAGAGTGTGTTATTAATAGGAATAGGCAGGCTCAGTTTCAGCTGAGTGGCATTCTTCTGAGTCAGCCTGAAGGGAAGATTCTCCTCCTTGTGTGTGACGGGTACAGATAGAGAATAAAGATCATAGCCAAGACCAGTGTATGCCTGGAATTTTTTTTTTTTATACAAACATTTGAAGTACACAGGCATGCACAGTAGATTAAGAATATTTTTCTTTTTACTAATATCCTCTGAAATATAATATTTGGCACAAGAGCTGATATGGCTCAAAAGATGTGTGAATAGTATTTTAGTGGTCCTTTTGAACTCCAGCAATTTCAATACCTATAGTTAGACAGATTCATGAAACCCGGGGTGAGGACATGACTTAATAAAACAAAGTGTACCAGCTTACTGTCTCCCTTTACCTACCTGTGCAGGTGTGGGTGCGTCTCTGTAACTGGGCAAGATTTTGAGGGTGACGCTTCCGTTGATGTCCTTTAACATCTCCTGCAATGCCGTAGGATCACCTCCTACCTCCTGGCCGTTCAGCTCCCGGATGACATCGCCCGTGTGCAGCATGCCCTGCCTGTCAATCATGCTGCCATGTAGAATGCGCGCGATCACAAGCTCGCCGTTCTCCACTCGGAATGTCACACCCTAATAAAGACCAGACATTTTGAATCATATAGACGTTGTATGCACACAAAACAACAGACATTCACCTCATTCCTTCTGCGACAACCGCTTTCAACACCCACATCTCATAAATTCCACCATTCCCTGGCAGCCTTCTTTTACTGGGTGCTAAAGTTTGAATGACCTCTTAAGTCCTCTATTTTCTCTTTCCAAAAATTGTGGCCCAAGGGGGAATACATAAGTCATTATATGATTAGACATCTTTTTGAGGCTCAGGCAAAAGAACCCAGCAAAGAACCGTAGATAACTGCCCCCACATAGCTCAGTGCACATGAAGAATAAATTATCCTTACATATACATACATTTTATAAATGATAGATAGATAGATAGATAGATAGATAGATAGATAGATAGATAGATAGATAGATAGATAGATAGATAGATAGATAAGATAAGATAAGACAGTTTATCCCCCGTTTATCATGGTTATTTTATGTATACAGTACTGTATTAAGATTTTGAATGAAATGTTTTACTTCATTTTATAATATTGTATTTCTATTTATAAATGTTATTATTTCAACATAAAACTCTATAAAAACAATTCCCTTTAAGTTTTCTGGTCTATCGTGCTATCCGCGAGAGACTGTG
Organism: Silurus meridionalis; assembly: GCF_014805685.1. Lineage (NCBI taxonomy): Eukaryota > Metazoa > Chordata > Actinopteri > Siluriformes > Siluridae > Silurus > Silurus meridionalis. The sequence goes on from NC_060887.1 coordinate 17,944,149, forward strand.
AATATCAGCCAAACAAATTAATTATGTATATTATGTTTTATATATATATATCCTTTCCATGAGAAAGGAAAGGGAAGTGTACTTATTTATTGAATTTTGTAAAATAATGCATGATCATCCTGGGTATAAAAATGTGATTGGTAAATATTAAGAAATGTTAAGCCTTTAATAGTCTAAATCACAAAGAATTGGTCAGAAAATTACAACAATTAAAAACATGCTTATTTTCTATTCAATGATTTGTCATCAACAGCTCAACAGCTATTTTGCCTTTTTGTGCTTGGCCCATATTTTTGCTCTTGATTACAGCCATTATAAGATGGTAAACAGTTGATATAAAGGGATGCACATGGTCAGCAACAATACACTGTGACATTCAAACCACTACAATACAGTGTGTGTCAGGAAACATTCGCTGTTACACTAACTTTACCAGCCTGAACTGTTGACCCAAAGCAGTTTGGATTAATGCTGATGACAAATTCTAAATGTGAGTATTGTGTGTGAAAATCCCAGGAGTAATTCTCGAACCAGCCCACCTACACCAACAGCCAGGACATTCTGCTGTTCAATGTGACTAAAGCACACACATCCTTCACTACTCTAATCAACATGGGGATGGACAAATATGGATGCTTTATGCAAATGTATGTTTATTATCAGTGAAACCCAATAATCAACATAGAGCATAAAGACTAAATTCTCTTGTCAATGTTTTAATGTAAGTATGGTGTTATAAATTACGTAAATCATCAGGACACCATACGGAACCTTTGCTATGTTTCCACACGGATGGTTAATAAGGTGATACCAGAGAAACTACCTTTTAACTTTCATAAGGATTACATAATCAGAGAATATTTGTTTTCGATGTGAATTGGTTTATTTAAAAGTGTATATATATATATATATATATATATATATATATATATATATATATATATATATATATATATATATAAAATAAAAATTTGTAAATATATATATATATTTTCCATGAGAAAGGAAAGGAAGTGTACTTATTTATTGAATTTTGTAAAATAATGCATGATCATCCTGGGTATAAAAATGTGATTGGTAAATATTAAGAAATGTTAAGCCTTTAATAGTCTAAATCACAAAGAATTGGTCAGAAAATTACAACAATTAAAAACATGCTTATTTTCTATTCAATGATTTGTCATCAACAGCTCAACAGCTATTTTGCCTTTTTGTGCTTGGCCCATATTTTTGCTCTTGATTACAGCCATTATAAGATGGTAAACAGTTGATATAAAGGGATGCACATGGTCAGCAACAATACACTGTGACATTCAAACCACTACAATACAGTGTGTGTCAGGAAACATTCCGCTGTTACACTAACTTTACCAGCCTGAACTGTTGACCCAAAGCAGTTTGGATTAATGCTGATGACAAATTCTAAATGTGAGTATTGTGTGTGAAAATCCCAGGAGTAATTCTCGAACCAGCCCACCTACACCAACAGCCAGGACATTCTGCTGTTCAATGTGACTAAAGCACACACATCCTTCACTACTCTAATCAACATGGGGATGGACAAATATGGATGCTTTATGCAAATGTATGTTTATTATCAGTGAAACCCAATAATCAACATAGAGCATAAAGACTAAATTCTCTTGTCAATGTTTTAATGTAAGTATGGTGTTATAAATTACGTAAATCATCAGGACACCATACGGAACCTTTGCTATGTTTCCACACGGATGGTTAATAAGGTGATACCAGAGAAACTACCTTTTAACTTTCATAAGGATTACATAATCAGAGAATATTTGTTTTCGATGTGAATTGGTTTATTTAAAAGTGTATATATATATATATATATTATATATATATATATATATATATATATATATATATATATATATAAAATAAAAAATTTGTAAATATATATATATTTTATTCTTTCTATCCATATATTTATTGTGCTTGTGAGGCACGTATTCACTTTTATTCAGGTTTTTAAATTTATGTCTGTGAAGAGAGGTGACAGAGATGGCAGAGAGCACCGCATGTTTGTTTTTTTTATTTTACACAGCATTTAGTTGTTATTATAATGAGTGTATACAAATGAAAGTAGACCCTTTACAGATTCGAATAATGTATTGCTCTTATCTGTACGATCACAAAAGAGAGAGTAATTTAAGTCAGAAAAAAAACCCCACAAAAAAAACGCTTTACATTTGTCGAACCCCAGGAAGTAAATTAATCAGCATCATTGCGTATTTTGGTGCTGATTTGAGATTTGGCGCAACAGTAAAATTTTTACTGTTTACTAATATTTTTCGGTGGAGTTTATTTATTTATTTTTTATCTGAATAAAGAAAGGATGTCATGAATAAATGCGTGTTGTGTTGAAGGTTTTAATTTTGCCTCATTTATATTTATTTATTTATATTTGTAATAAAACAAACAGTCAAACAAAAATGCGCACGTTAATAAATTTAGTGCGTTAAAATGAATTTGCGTTTACGTTATTAACGCATTAATTGCGACAGCCCTAATTAATATATTAATACAAAACGAATTTCAAATGTTGTTACCTAATGCCTGTATCCAGGCTGAACATCCACCATATCGAACACAAGCAGAGCAAAGAAGTGATCAGGAATGTCTCTGTTCTCAGTCGTGTTTACATCACTGACTCCCTCTGTCTCATCCACGTTAACCATAGACTTCTTGTTACCTTCTGCCTGTGCATTGTTAGCTTCGTAAACTAGCCTACACCTGTGGTGTGTGAAATGCGTAAAGAAACAGGACAATGGGCTGAAAACGGGGCAGTGAGAAGAAAAAATATTTACACGTTACAAATAGATTAAAACTGAAGTAACGAGCCTGTTTTGAAAATGTAAGAAGTAGAAAGTACAGATATTTGTGTAAAAATGTTAAAGTAAAAAGTAGTCCGAAAAATAAATAGTGAGGTAAAGTACTGATACCAGAAAAATCTACTTATGTACAGTAACAAAGTAACAAAGCGTTCTTAATAAAAGCCAGTTATACGTATAGGATGTTGTCATATTACATATTTACTGGTGTAATTATAATTACCCGATGGGTAAATTAAGAAGACCTTTATATCATTTTTAAATAGTCGTTTTCGTTCTTGTTTAAACATCAGATTATGTGACCATAGCAAATGCAAAAAAAACACCAAATGTGATTTAGAGAAAAGATTTCAAGCCCATTCAAATTGCTAAAAAAGTGTATATTAGTCCCATTACCAGCGGCTCTCCTGCCTTCTTCTGGATGCTGATCATACGCACAGTGTCCACTGGCATAATAGAGGTACTGGTCATGGTAGTGTTGTTTGTCGCAGATGGATATGCTTCAAAAGATTTAGCGGCCACCTGGTCATGAGTTTCTATTAGGGACTGCAAATATAAAAGAAATGTCAACTGAATAAATTTTAAATTCATACATTCTTATGGCAACATTTGTGGCCAAGGATCAAGATATATGCACTCCTGAACTAGAACTTGGTCTTAAGGCATGGAAATCATACATTAAATAATTAACAAAAAAAAATAAATACATTTAGTTGATAATTACAGGTTGCACATTAAACACCACTTCTAGTCCTCATTAATTAGTAAATATGTCCAGAGCTGGACATTACACCAGGAGCTTGTTTACCTGGAAGTGTGGTTCCTTGAGAATCTTGGAGAGTTCTGCTGCGCTGTCGTTATGCTCGGCCAGGCTACTTATGTCAGACAGAATCTCGCTCACCAGCTCCACATTGTTGTTCCGCACTGCCTCAAGCTTTACATCCTCCAGTCTCTCATGAGCCTGGAGAAAGAGATAGACCACATCACTACAGACAGAACTTTCCCTGGCCTCATGTTATCTTTAGGGTGGTGGTGCCTTTCTCTGCACTCTGTTCCCTTGAAACAGTAAAGCATAGTGTTGGTAGTTGCGTGTTGAAAGTTGTTCTTGGCCACTAGGTTGCTTCTCTGAATAATCCCCTCTATACCCAGGCACTGGTGGTTGGTTCACACTATGTTGCCATGTTTGTGTCACACTGATATGTTCTTCAATAGTCTCTGAGCACGTGAAAAAAAACACAATTTCCTTTAAGAACACAATTATATGCTAATGAGGGTAATACTTCTGCAATACAATAATGACTATTTAATTCTATAGTTCGTTTTTTTTTGTTGTCTCTGCCAAAAACTTGACAAACTGCTTAGTAAAGAATACTTTTTTATTTTATAAAAAATTTATACATTAATGTCACATCATTGTTAGTGACAATAATCGTTAAACAACTTACTATACATATAAATAAAGAAAAATATGGACAGTATGAACCTCTGGTTTTGGAAATGCAAATCTAAAGCTTATAACTGCACATAAAGACATGCGAACTTTAAGGCAAGTAGAACCTACTATTTTTTAACCTTGTCCTCAACAACGTTTCTGTTCTAGGTTCTGTCTTAAGTTAATTAATTAGTTTGCATTTTCTGTTTTCTGTCCCATGGCCATGATTACTGAGGGAGAATGCAGTGGATAAATGTCTAGAGGGGCCAGCTAAATGCAGACATTACTCTTCTGTCACAGTGACACAATGTGTTGGGTGTGCACACAAACACGTACCACATTAAGACATTGTACACACAGAGAGACACAGAGACACACAAACAGACTGACATACAAAATCAGGCCAATGTTTGCTCAAATAAAAATGACTCACATATATTATGACAGACAGATACGTTTGAGTGAATCATTGATCACAAAAGCAAATAAACATATGCTTTGCAGCACCTTGGCCAGAGAACAGACTATAGGACTCTCCATGATGCCTCGGAGAAAGATGAGGTCAATGTCTTTGGCGCCAGTGGAAGGAGGCAGCTCTTTGAGGTTGTCCAACACCTTCTGCATAGCTAAAGGAGAAATATAACAATTTCTATTAGACAAATCCACCATATAATATTGCATTCCATATTTAAATAGAACGTAGCTACACTCAGAGGAAGATATTATTGCATAATTAATGCACTGTTCCAGTCAATTACTGTCTATTGGGATCCCAAATAGCATAAGATTAAATTAAATGATACAAATTCCCCCCCTTTTAAAATAGCAAACACAATTTTACATTAATGAATTTTTTTATCTGACTTAAGATGAAAAACAGCACTGGGGCTACAATGAACTAGGGCTGTAGAATATAATGTTTCAAAGTAATTAAAGTGCTGCATACAGCCACTTTGTGGATTAACATTGCAAGTCTTATGCCATTTGTGTCAACACTTCCAAAATTTCCACTGTACACTGTGGTGAATGGGCTTCCTAATTGGTTTACATCCATCTGTCTTCTCAACAAACAACATTGTAATAAAAGCTGCACAGAAATCTGGATAAAGATCTCTAACAAGCAAACTATAGACAACAAAATGGAATTATAAATCACTAATATATGTTGGAGAAAAATAAATAAAATAAAATAAGGCACATCAAAAACAATACAAAATGTCTTTGCATACAGTTGTTATGCATTTGGTCATCGACTTGCACTAACAATTTTAATAATACGGATATATTGCCACCACTTGTACCTTAACAGCTAAAGAAAGAAGCACAAAATCTCACTTAATAAAGACTCTACAAACTTCAGATCAGTCTTTATCTCATGATACTGGGCAAATTCCATTTGTTCTAAAGCACAAATCCCAGAGACTGAGCTGTTTTAACACCTTAAACAAAAAAAATAACGAGTGAGAAGCCGTACTTTGTTTTTGGATCTGATTAAATGGGGCATGCTTTAAACCAAACTTGCAACCTTGAACTACTTGTGGGAAAGTCATTACCCCGTCTCTGTCCCTGTCCTATATGCACATTATTTCACAATAATTAACATTATATAGAAGGAGCCAAAGATAATTAAGAATAATTAGTAACAAAAAACAAGTTTTTTTTATTGATGGTTTTCTCTGGCACTGATGGAGCACTCACTGAGTGTTTTTTTGTTTTTCTTTTGGTTTAATCTAAAAGCATAAATATTAGCTAAAGTTAATGATAATCACAATGATTAGAATTTATAGAAAATAATTGGTAAAAAAAAGAAAAATTGTAAAAAGCATTCATTTGGCAAAACTTTACAATATGCATTACTGCTTTGAATTCTAGAGAACAGCTCTAGATTATTTTAAAAATGTATGCTTTCTCTACAAAAATAATAAAATTTTTAATTAAAAGGTTATTCTTCTTACTTTCTAAATTCTCCTATGATGCCCTCCTGCAAAAATCACCTTCACAAATGCTCCATAAGAGCTCTAAAAACTAATGATCTCTGCAGATCCCTAAAATCTTCCCAGCTTAGGGTGATTTATATACACAGTGAATGTCATGCTTAGATCAAGTTCGTGTACTGTAACATTCAAGAGAACGGAGGTATTCAGACCTGCCAATCTTTACACATCAACATATAAAGCAATAGCAACCAGTCAACATACAAAGCATGGAAAGTTTTTTTGTCATGGTAAATAAAGTTTTATTTCATTGTTAATTAATTTGAAATAAAGTAAATCACTGTGTATTAAAGATTGTAAAGAAGTTTACAAGGAGGAATGGCCATATTTGGTGTACATGTATATCACTCATACATTAAAACAGTCTCATAGTCTTATACAGCTCATTAAAACTTTGTTTTACATTATTATTAAATTGAAGAGAACATCTTCTAGATTGTCTCTGCAGAGCTTTTACAAAAACCTCGGTCCAGTAAAGAACAAACTCCACATTAAAGAGTCACCTACATTTCATATAGCGACACCGGCCAACAGGATTGAGTGGCAAAACAAATAGATCAATGGCAATGCATCAAAAAGCACTCAAGCCACAACAAACAACTTGAGTGGTTCTGAATGGGCCAATTCATCACGAAGGGCCTTCATTAGCATAGTGCTTACCATTTTCATGGTCAGAACACCCACACAGCAAGATCACAACAAATGTACAACAAAACACACTATTCCAGTTCCAGATTCGCTACCATCACCACTTCTTCCACACCATTTTTGTTTGCTTTTGGGAATAATTTCACACACAATTCTTAAAAAAAAAAAAAAAAATTTTTTACCCATTCTGCTTTAAAAAATATTAACTACCCATAGTGCTGCTGCTATACATAAGATGTAAAGTTTACTAGGCTGGGTTTAAGTTAATGTTTTTATTCAAGATGTTCCAGCCAGTAAGGCTTGAGCAGACACGTTACTTATCAACAAACCGAAAGCTGAGCTGTAGTGATCGGTTTGTCTAAAGAAGCCAAACATCGGATTAAAGCAAGTAAAATAAAAGATTAAATAACAGATATGTAAGGAATCACACTGACATATCATGTTACATCAGTAAACATCAATTTTCTATTTTGCTTGTTATACAACATGACAGGCAATGCTGAAATAGCTTCCTAAAGAAACTAATCGCCAAAAAATAGGTGGTTCAGAAAGCACACTAACAACACTACATACAATAAACAGCCATGACATTAAAACCACTGACAGGTGACGTGAATTACATTGATTATCTTGTTACAGTGGCACCTGTCAGGGGATGGGATATACTAGGCAGCAAATGAATAATCAATTAGCAAAGTTGTTGTGTAAACCAGTGATACTAACCCATCTGGTCTGATCCTATAGAAGATCTACTGGAAAAAGTTACACAGTTACAATGATAGAAAGGTTTCAGTTTGTTGGGTATGAAACTGTTTAGTGAAAGACTGGGCCGAGTGCCTGTGCTGATCCCTGTTCACCTCCAAAAGCATCTACAATTGGCATGTAAACATCAGAACTGGACCTCAGAGTAGTGGAAGAAGGTGGTCTGATGAATGGTACTGTGTATGTCCCTAACTTGGGTAAGAAATGGCACCAGGATGCACTATGGGAAGAGAAGGTGAAGAGCAGAGGTAGCATGACGTTTTGGGCGATATTCTGCTTGGGTCTTCTCATTCATGCATTCACCAATCTAAACACTGTTACAGATCAAGTTCACCTTTACATGACAATGGTACAGTCTAATGACAATAGACTCTATCACAAGGATAAATCACCCTGTCACACTGCACAAAATGTTCAGGAGTAATTTGAAGATCTCAACACAATCGAGCATCTGTAGGATCTTCATAGTGAACTCGTGTATGTTTCAAGTGTGTGATGCTGCCCTGTGAAGCAGTGTGAGCAGCAGTTCACAGAAAAAGTGGTTGGTTGGCTCTGCATGAGTCAGAAGAAGCACGTTAAATTTTCCATTCCACTTATATGAGAAATGCAAAGTTGGACCTGGAATGATATTTTTTGACCTATGGACATTCTGACTACAAAGTAAGAAAAAATACTTTCTCGACAAAACTGTGAACTGTGGACATGCCGAGTCTAAAAAATAAACTACCACACACGCATCCACTGTTAGACACATGATTCACTCCGTCAGATTCACTCACTCTTTGGCTGTTGTATGCAGCTGTTATGTTTTTGGTCTTTGTATACTTTGTTTGTCTTGCATGAAAAATATATTGTGTTTTTGTCTACCTTTATTTTCTTTAGATCTCCAGCGTTTGATTTCTTGCCTACACTTCCCCATGAAAACATGAAGCTGGAAAATGTGTAAAATAGGTCACAGATTCAAGTGACAGTTTGCAGTAAGCTGTTGAATTAATGCTTCAATGGATTCAGTGTTCTTTGCCATAAAACTAGTTCTCTGCAGCTGCAGATCTTTCATTTCATTTAAAAGGAGGACATTCTCTGCTATTAAAAGTTGTCCAATTCATGTGCAGTTCTTCAGGAAAAAAAAATGCATTAAAAAAAGCAAAAAACCGTAACAAACCCCTTTCGCATTGAAAAATCCCTCTGCGACCCTGTTACTGTGTATGTATCTACATGAACGAAAAATGCTGGTCAGAATCAGGACATCTCTTCCTCGGGGACTCACCTGTACCAGATTTAGCATTAGCAACAGTCATTATTCCGAGATCTTAGATCACGTCACAGCTTAAAGAAAATGTGTGAGTCTTCAGAATGAGATCAGCACACCTAGAGGACTGGAGGGAGACAAAAGATCATTTTACAGAGGAGATTCAACGTGAACGTTATGATTCAACAAGGGTAAAGCATGTTGTGCTGTTCACTAACAGACTACACTTAGCTTTATAAGAAAACATCACAAATCTGCATTTTTTTTTGTATTGTACAAATATACAAGGTATTTGTCTTGTTAAGAACACAGAGTCATTAAACTTACAATTACTTACATTATATACAGTAATAAACTGTAAACACAAATTCACAATCATCTCATTTATTCAAATGAACAGCTGAGGGTCAAGGGCCTCGCTCAGGGGCTAAGAAGCAACAGCTTGATGGTGGTGGGATTTGAATTCATGACCTTCCGGCCTGAAGTTCAACATCGACGGAGCTACCACTTCACTAGTGCCTTGTAATTCTTGTGAAGTGACATAAGCATCGGATTGGGCGAGTCCCTGAGCTATAAAGGTATGCTAGATAATCTTAGCTTGCCTTAGTTGTGATCCTTTATCTGAACCAGGATTTAGATACAAATTAATGAACTATTACTTACATATACATAAATTCAATCCAAAAGCAACTCTAACAGCTGAATTTTCAGTCCACTACACATTAAAACTTTTACCTTTTTAGAACACTGACAGACTCCACCGTTCCTGATTTAGCAGCCTGACTGTCAGGACATGACAGGAGCAAACCTTACATACCAAACAGTTCAGGAACTCATTTTGTTGATGTCAGGAACTAGTATAATAATAGTTACACAGTTTTACACCACCTACACAGAATTTTTTATCATACACCCAACATGTCCAATCTTCTGTCCTCCTACAACGCTTACTGGCTAACTCTTTATTATTGACAAGAGTGCACCAGTCATTTTAGCAAACAAATCAAGGCCTCACCCTATTCAAATAAGAACCAACCTACACCAATCTGTGCTTGCTCACAGATTTTGAGCAAATGCTTTCGTTTAATGATAGTGTTTGTGGGAAAAGGAATAAACCCATAGAAACATTGTCCATTTCCACTATTTCAGTCTTATTAAATGTTCTGGGAAAACTTCTTTGTGGTTCTAAAGGCCACAGTCCAGCACTATTTACCAATGTCCCTGCTCAAACAAACCTGATTCATTGTATTAGTTCATTACCAGCTTTAGTGGTGGAACTGAAATGAACAGAAGAAATGGCACTCAACCTTGCATTTTCTATCAAATACCGAATTATGGGTTTTCTGTACGTGTTCGGATACACCATCGGAGCGTGTAATGAAGAGCTCATCTTTTCAATTAATTCCCAAGTAAACCACAGAGACTCTCCGTAATAACCTTTTCAAATGAAAACAATATGAATTAGCCATTTATTCCAGAATAAATGTACAGATACAGAACTATACATATACGGGTTTTCTGTATGTGCCCGAGTACACCATTGGAGCGTGTAATGAATAGCTCATCTTTTAAATTAATTCCCAAGTAAATCACACGGCTTCGCTATCATACTTTTCCGACTGAAAACAATATGAATCAATCAGGATATATCATACAGTCACACAGATACACACTATATCCAAGATCAACCCACCCTAGCCTGCCAATCAATGGAAAGGAACACTATTATTATATTGCCTGGGGTCCATTTTCAGAACAGTACTGACACCGCGGTATGTGTTTGGCTAGCGTGAGTGCAGCAAGTGCAGAAGTGTTTTAACACCATGTTCTTTTACTGACCACTTGCCCCACATTCCTCTAAGACAGGCTTAGACCAATGTCCACTGGCTTTATTATTATTATTTTTAATCAGGATCAATTTCTGACCACACCACTGCTGGCGGATGGATATATTTGGTTGGCGGACTATTTCTTAACCCGATGCTGACGTTGTCCAAAGCACCCATGCGACACACACACACACACACACACTGCCATAGCATGATCATATTCACATCAGTGTTGAATCAAAGCATATAATAAAAGGTCACCATTTAACCTAAATTGGGGGAATATCATCTCAAATTTTTATTATAATCAGTTATCAAATTCAATTCATTTTTATTTGTACAGCACTTTAAACAATGAACACTGTCTCAAAGCTTTACACAGATAATGTGCTGATAAAAATGAAAAGATGTTCTTTATAAGTGCAAGTTTGTCCCTGTTATATACCTGTTATTACTATAAAAGTGCAAAAAATCTGTAAAAACAATGAATACTTTTAAACTGTGTATATCATTCAAAAGCCAAGCACATTTTAGCCAAACCTTCTAAACATTTACAACTTACAGAAGACCCAGTTCAGATACTGAACAAAGTCAGTCGCATGTTAATTAGAGGCTAGAAATCACACTGCACCCTATTAAACTAGAAGTCTGAGATAGAAGGTGAGATTACCGGTTATCTCTTCTAGATCACTCGTGCTAAATAAACTGCCATCTCAGTGTATAATAATGTTCTGTTTCTCAACCAATGACCAACATTTATGGCACATTACTCATGAAAGGCTTTGACGTCTCTAAACGCTTCATGTTTCCTGATTTACATTGTAGACACGTATGAGCAAGACATGGCAAGGATCCATTTAAGACAGACACACCTACATTTACACTTTATCGCCATTATCCAGAGCGACTTACGAGTACCTGATTTACAACCAAGCAGTTCTATTAAAGGGCCTTGTTAAAGGGCCCAGATGTGGCAGATTGGTGGTGCTGGGATTTGAACTCAAAACCTCCCTAAGTCCAACATCTTATCTAGTGAGTTACTTCTCTACATGCATGAATCAAATGACTTGACGTAACACATGAAAAACATGTCCTTCGCCCAACGTATTAGAGCCATTCTGTTGCTTTTTAAATCAGTCTACTCATGTTATTGATGGCTGCGGTGCTCATATACACAGCAGGATCAAGACAGACAGTTGAATGAATCAAAAAATTGTCCAAAGTCAAGGTTAAAGCAAATGCTCAGCAAGTAATTTTGCTCATACACAGGTGTAAAAATGCCAATCGGATCTAAAGACATCAATTATTTTATGTACACGGCCACAGATATATGCGTTTATTACACATTCCCATCATGGCCTGTCTGTAGATCTCAGAGTTCCAGACAGATGAGTTTAGAGGAGCATAGAAGCACCAGTGAAACCTCACTAAAGGCTATGGATCATGTCAAAGTGACGACAGGACGCAGAAGAACGAGGAAGAGGAGACATGAGAGAACAAAAGCAGTGAAAGTCTCGACAAACCGGAGTGGATTTCAGTAGTTACAGCTACTTCCTAAGAGCACACGGTTCTGTGGTGCGATCCGAGCTGAAGCACGAGACTCTGACTGGAGCCGCTTCACTCTTCACACCAACTGCTGCTTCGCGTGATCGGGTTGTAGCAGATCTCGGAAAGTGACCCTCAGAGGAACTAGTGCTTTAACCATGAATGAGTCGCGCACGACATTAACCACCACCACTACTACTACTACTACTACTATTACACACTCACATGCACGCACGCACACTTCCCATTCAACCCTGAGCCAACCGTGTAGCTTAGCCTAGCTAACACGCTTAGCGAGAGGACCACTTTGGAAGGCTGAGCCAATTAGCTTCACGATATATCAGTAATACCGGGATATAAAAAAAGTTTACTTCAGGCACTTGAGCCACTACATCAGGAGCTGAGGTTCGAGTCGCAGTTTGAGCTCCACTGCTTTCTACTGGTTACTAATGAAAGTGGCAGTCTGTAACAGCTAGCCAGCTAACAACCCGTGTTTAGCCAACCAGTATCAGCTGGTTACTATTAGCCAGCTAGCTAACTGGATTTAGCTGGTTAGCTGGAGGAGAAGTAGCCGGCGGCTAATCCTTGACTCAACTGAAATTACAACCACGTGCAGGCCCGTGACACTGTCACTCCATGCTAACAATACGAACACGAGTGGACCAGAAAGAGTGCTAATAAAATGACTTACCCACTATTCCCGTATGGTCCCGTCCCGGTAAAATGGGCACAGGTTCCCCCCACCCGCCCCTCTCTCTCTCACTCAATCTCTCTCACACACACACACACACACACACACTCACACACATGCACGGTGTCCCACAGCAGCCCGCTGAAAGCGCTCATCCTCTGCTGTCAATCAAAGTCATTAGCACCGCCTCCATCCAATGACGTCTCTCCACCATGGCCATCAGACACGCCCCTTTACGATGCAGATGGAACAGATTCATGAGCCTTAAATTAAATCCTCCATATATATATATATATATATATATATATATATATATATATATATATATATATATATATATATACAATATAACCCAGCCAATACATTAATTATTTTTTTCTATTAAATATATATAACATATTCTTTACATATAAGTGGCAGGCCATCAGGGAAGCAAGGCCTTTTCTGCTAGCCTAAACTCTGCCTCAGATTCACTGCCTTTTGTTTTAATATATTTTACACAGTTTGCTACAGTTGCGGATTGCGAGCTTTGACTAGTGCACTAGAAGCAGCATGTCTGAGGAAAACGCTGTGAAATAAAGAGCATAGACACTTTAGTTATTAATAAGTGTCTATGGTCCTTATTTCACAGCGTTTTCCTCGGACATGCTGCTTCTAGCGCCCTAGTCAGAGCTCGCAACCAGCAACTGTAGCAAACTGCACACACTCAAATATATTCGTATATATTGTGGATTTTATATTCCTTTTTTTTCCATTTTACAAAATGTAATTGAATGGAGATTTATAAGACACAGTTTTCAAGAAGAGCTGGATATTGTGAAGAAAGATCATCCAAAACAGGTCAAAACTGTTGCTAAGCTTTGTCATGAACCTAAACAAAAATATCTAAAGCTGCTAGTGATGTCTTCACTGTTCTGATTTAAAGATGAAAGAACAATTTTAAACATTAAACAGGTACAGAAAGAACATCTTTTGTGTAGCTTTCACTGTAATCTGTGATCAAGTTTACTTTGTCATTCAACATGCATTAGACATATTTTAATAGTTTAAAATAAAACTTCAATAAATGGTCTCAACATTGATATTATTCTTGTTTCTCCTTGTTCAGATGAACCTAGAACAATAAATATAGCAAAAATGAAGACAATTTCAGTTTTCAATTCAGAACTATTCCTGGCACAGTGCTTCGACATTAGACAGTCTGTTGTCTGTCTGGCACAAATCAGAAAGCTGAATGGCAATGCTCATAAACAGTGTCAGTTTTGCTGAAACAAGTTCATGTGGTACATAAAGTAATTTCCACTTGATATGTTCCACATGAAATCCCATTTTTTGTAAATTGACATTTAAATCTGTCTGAACTTTGTACCATAATTTATCATTTATAAAATATATTAAGTAAAATAAATTCCCTAATAAAGCACAAAATATTATAGCCTAATCTCTTCATTATAAGTTCACAGAGGTGTGGGGTTTTTTGCATGACCCTCCAAAGGCTTGGGGATGTGACATCACACTATTACTACTATTCTTGGCTTACTACAGGTTTATGGTGAGTAAATAAATAAAACAATACATCGATAAAATGACATAACCTTATCTAATACATTATTTGCTATCATCCATCTAGCAAATTTTTTATTGAAATAAAATTAAATGAATAAATGAATGAATACATTTTCTTTTAATCATCATAATAAAATGTTTAATATCAGAACACCACAGTAAAAAGATGGTCAGTAAAAAAAAACAAAGAACAGGGATGTGATAAGTTCTTTGGGATGACACAGAACCAGAATGCTTTGTGTTTGAGCAAAAGGAAACTATTTTCTGTATAATATTAAGAGTTTACCGCAAAACATTAAAAACATTTTTTTTACCAAGGGTTTCAGAGAAATAAGGCCAATGTAACTGTTGACTCTATATGTAATGAGCATCCAGTAAGTGCTGATGTACCATAAGGGAGTAAGAGAAGTGTCAAGATGAAGCACTCTTGTTGTGTTACAAGATTCTGTTTTCCAGTAAGTTTTTTATCACAACTAATATTTTTGGCGGTTTAATACCCATAATTAAATATCAGCTACAGCCATTTAAAGATTTATATACTACAGTAACACTGCATTATAACTAGTGATAAGTAATATCATGGTTTTATACTTTAAGTCAAGATGTCCAGTATGGTCACATTTTAACCCCTGATTGTTTACAGTTTGCATACTGTAACATTGACCAGTTATACTCACATCACTGCATGTCTGTTGTTTGCATTGCTAGAGTTATTTGTAAACAGAAATGAAAGATAGAGCTAACTATCATAGGAAAAGACAGTGAAGCTCGACTCAGTCAGAAGCTGGGCTCTAGGACTTCAACAGTTGTGAATATGATAACAATAGGATAAAAATACATAAAGTAGGCCACCTTTCTGAGATAGTTCATAATTGTGCTTGCTTGTTTTGAAATCTGGGTAAAAACGTGTTTTTTTTGGGGATCACTCACAGTTGCCGTCTCATGTACCCTAGAAACAAAATAACAGTCTCTTTAAAGAACCTTACTACAAATTTATACCTCACCTGCCCCGAATTTCCTATCTCCACCCCCAGTGTGTCTCCACCCACTGCCTTCTCATCAGACAATCCTCTTCCTGTCACACCCACACTTCTGTCATTATCTACCACCTCTGCACATCCCCAGGCGCCACTGTGAAGTAAGAACACGCCCCTTCAGTCAAAGAGTCAAAGACGAGTGTGAATATTGTGCATTATTAAGTGCAATTATTATATGCAATAAGCTCCTACTACATACTGTTTCTGAAATGTGTTGAGCATGTTTTTTTTTCTCATATTTAATCAATATTATAAATAATGCTGTTAATTTAACCGTGATGGGTTATAATCATCCATAATTGTAATTATATTGTTAAAGCAACTTGAATTTAATTACTGGTATTATATACCACCATTACTGGCTTATATTACTGGTTGGTTGGTAGACTGTTTACTTTCAGAAGTTGGTATAGAAGACTCATCATTTTAACTAAATATATGCTTGTCAAAACATAATTGCTGTTTATGTTGGGAAAATAATTGTTGTTTTTAGTAACCAATCCAAATTCACAATTGATTTGTTTACATTTTTTAAGAATAGATGTGAATAATAGAAACTTTGGTGTATTTGTCAAATCAAAAGGCTTTATAATGCCTCGATTGAGAACTACCACACTGTTGGCATTCAGAGAGGCATGTTTAATGCTGACTTCATGAAGAATATGCAGCATATCGAGTGCTCCTCACCTTCAATGTCCTACAAACCACATCAGAACCAACTGTAGATTACTACATAAATTGGTGCATAGTGTTACAAGTTAAATACAGACATTAAATAGGCATATTTGTATTTAATACATTGTTATTTGAAATGTATCGACTCAAAAATATCAATTAGGTTTATGGTGGTAAGAAAAATGTCTTCCAGTTGACTTTCATTATTTTCTAATGTGCAAGTATATAAGCAGAAGACACAAAGAGGAAATCTGTTCTAACAGTAGGGTTTCATGATGCAGGTGGCAAAGCATCATATAAGTGAACCACATATTTTGGTCTAAAACCTTCAATTCATCCTTTAAATCATAAGTGAAAATGCCAATCCCACTAATGTGCGATATTTCTGTTTTAGGATAATAATTATGTTGTCCAAGATGTGTGTATATTTTGCAGTAAAATGTATATGGGCATTATAATGATTCAGATTATTTTTTATTTGTGTTCACATAGTCTTGTAGGCAGTACAGTTAAATTCACACTTTCGAGAGTGACTTACAATTGAGCCATTGACAGTTTGGGGCTTTGCCTTACAACAACAGCTTGATGGTGGCAGCTTGGCAGTACCAACCTTCTGTTCATTATCCTGAAGCCTTAACAGCTGAGTCACTACCACAGAGTGACACTTTGCACTTGCTCCCACAGGCTGCCTGTTACAAATCCTGTATCCAGTTCAGATTTGACATTCAAACATCTGGATCTTGAAGTGAATATTTGTCATCTGGCAACAGCAGGGAAGTTAAAGCAAGAAACACAAAGCAAAACAACAAGAGGCATGACACAGGAGGTGTCTTGATTCTGAGCTGTGATACTACACAGCCTGCTCAGTCACTTCAGATTTTTTCTTTGTTTCAAAAACCTTGTATTTGGTCTTAGCAGCACAGGCAGAACATCAACCTATGAAAGGTTTTCATGATCAGTTAATATTATTGACATACTGTATTTCTACTGTCCACTTTTGTCAAACATGCTGCAATAAACTGCTGCAAACGTGCTGCAAAAAACTCTCTTTCATGACAAGATAAATTAATTATGACATTTAAACAAATACATCTTTAGTATAATATCTGGTATAAATAATGGCGGTGCTATAGTATAAAATCTGTGTGTTTTAACACAGTAATAAACACTAATAAATGTGTACCTGCAGCATGACCTCTAAACTGTTATACACTTTCAAAAACCTTTAAGCTGCACTGCATCTCAACTATTATTAACTATCAGTCAAACAAAATAACATTATTGTATTTATTTTCTATTATATTTACTTTTTGTAATCATGATCACAAAGCACTTTTTGCATCATTATATTGCAGTAAACATAATTTCCATGGGTTCAACATTTTTCTCATGAGAAGCACAATGAACAATTTCAAGCAGATTTAAGGAAGATTAGTAATGTTGTGTAAATAAACAGTGATAGCAGCAATAAAAACTCAAATGATTGCTTATAGTGACATAAATTCTAGTATACTGTTTAACAAGAAATATCTGAGAGATGCCTGGCAGGAAATGAAGGAGCTCCCACTCTCCCACACACACCAAACTCTGCCTCAAGGCTCACAGCTGGGCCAAGCAGAAAAACAACAGACAAAAAGTAATCTTATGTCACATAGAGTAGAAAAACATCTTATTAATTATACATTTATACTATTGTTTTCTTGTATCAATTTATCATGCATAATACACACAGGTGCTATGTTTATTACTTGATAACAAATCCAGAATTTAGAGTAACTGTTATAATTGTCTTTTGTTTTGCACCTTCTGGGTGCTGGCTGCCCAATTATTTAGAGCCCTCAGGAGCTAGCTTCAAAACACATTTGATTTTTCCACTTAATGAATTGCTCTAAACACTGATCCCAAGCATCAGCTGTTCAAAATGATCTAATTCAGTCATCGGTAATCAGCTGACATCCTGGTAAACAATACAGAGACAAGTGCCACACATATTATTACACTGTTGACTGAAAACATCTATTTAAATGTAGCTTTAAAAAGTAGATAAAAAAGTGTGTTTTCGTATTTAACTTGAGATATATTAATGTGTTTTAAACCCTCACTGTTCTTAAAAACACGCAAAAGTTATTATATATATATATATATATATATATATATATATATATATATATATATATATATATATATATAACTGAATACAATATAAAATAAAATATATCCCTGTATGTTACATAAGCAGTATAAATGTTAAATGAGGTTGGGGAGATGTGTGGGGCTCTGGGTTTGCTGCAGAATACTTTAATCTCCTTTATATCAGTGCACTAATTACACTCTCTGAAAATTATGTTTTAAGTACGCAGTTTGAACATTATTATTAAAACTACACTAAAACTGGGTAGTGCCTCACTTTTCTCTCTTCATGGCATGGATTTGGATGTCCATGTTGACATGATTATCACAAAATTAATGCAGATATTTCTTGCTGTAAATCTTATGTCCTACCAGATCCCAAAAAGATTTCTATTGGATTTATATCCTGTGACTTTGAAGGGCACTGAAGAATATTACCATGTTAGAGATGACATTTACTGGCATGATGAATTATCCTGCTGTAAATAGCCAGTAAAAGATAGTTTATTGTTGCTATAAAGAGATGTGTGTGTTCAGTAACAATACTCAATTCGGCTGCCATTAAACTGATGACTGATTTTATTAACAGGGCCATAATGTGCCAAGTAACATTCTCCACACCATTATACCACCTCCACCAGCTTGGACTGTTAACACAATGCAGATTGGGTTCATGGATTAATGCTTTTGGAACCAAATACTGACCTTACATATGTGTAAACGCTTGTGTGTTACAGACTTCCCACTAACACAAACATTCAGCAAGTCAAACCTTGGCCAATTACACACACTGCTTCCAGCTGCAGTGTGAGTCACAGCTGTCTGTTTGTATAACAGTGTTGCATATGTTATGCGATATCTATCTATCTATTTATATATATATATATATATATATATATATATATATATATATATATATATATATATATATAATCATGATAACAAATCATTAATTAATATTAATATTTACATATATTTACATTAATATATAAGATTAATGTATATTTTTTTATTAATGTAAATTATTTGCCTATCATTCACCGACCCAGCCATTATGGATGCACAAGCCAGTGCGTTAGGAAGGGCATCCATCGTAAAACATGTGCCAAATCAAATAGGCGGATCACAAATGAGAATTTCATACCGGATCGGTCGAGGCCCGGGTTAACAACGACCACCACAGGTATCGTTAGCCGACAGGGTACCGGTGGAAATTTGGCTACTGTTGGCCGAAGGAGGAGAAGGAGAGGAGGAAGACGTCTACAGAGACTGCAGGGAAAGGAGAAGTGTAGGAGAGTGGAGGTTCGGGTTGGTACTTTAAATGTTGGTACTATGACGGGTAAAGAGAGAGAGGTAGCTGATATGATGGAGAGAAGAAAAGTAGATATGCTGTGTGTTCAGGAGACCAAGTGGAAAGGGAGTAAGGCCAGGAACATTGGAGGTGGGTTTAAACTGTTCTATCATGGTGTTGATGGAAAAATGGAATGAGGAAGTGCAGGAGAGCATAAGTAGAAAGAGGTTGGCCAAAACAGAATTGGGATAGACAGAGTAATGAAAAAAGTAGGCAGGAGTACAAGGAGATGCGGCGGCAGGTTAAGAGGGATGTGGCGAAAGCCAAGGAAAAGGCATATGAGGAGCTGTATGAGAGGTTGGACACTAAGGAAGGAGAAAAGGATTTATACCGATTGGCCAGGCAGAGGGACCGAGCTGGGAAAGATGTACTGCAAGTTAGAGCAGTAAAGGATGGAGAGGGAAATGTGTTGACTATTGAGGAGAGTGTGTTGAGAAGGTGGAGGGAGTATTTTGAGCAGCTGATGAATGATGAAAATCAGAGAGAGAGAGAAGGTTGGATGATGTGGAGTTGGTGAAGCAGGATGTGGATAGGATTAGTAAGGAGGAAGTGAGAGCAGCGATTAAGAGGATGAAGAGTGGAAAGTCGGTTGGACCAGATGACATACCGTAGAAGCGTGAGATGTTTAGGAGAGATGGCAGTGGAGTTTTTGACCAGATTGTTTAACAGGATTTTGGAAGGTGAGAAGATGACTGAGGAATGGAGAAGAAGTGTGCTGGTACCGATCTTTAAGCATAAAGGAGATGTGCAGTCTTGCAGTAACTACAGGGGAATTAAGTTGATCAGTCACACCATGAAGTTATGGGAAAGAGTAGTGGAAGCCAGGCTGAGAGAAGAGGTGACCATCTGTGAGCAACAGTATGGTTTCATGCCGAGGAAGAGCACCACAGATGCCTTATTTGCTTTGAGAATGTTGATGGAGAAGTATAGAGAAGGACAGAAGGAATTGCATTGTGTATTTGTGGATTTAGAGAAGGCGTACGACAGGGTGCCAAGAGAGGAGTTGTGGTATTGTATGAGGAAGTCGGGTGTGTCAGAGAAGTATGTGAGGGTGGTGCAGGACATGTATGAGGACAGTGTGACAGTGCGACAGACTGGTTCAGGGTGAGGGTTGGACTGCATCAAGGATCGGCCCTGAGCCCTTTCCTGTTTGCAGTGGTGATGGACAGGTTGACGGACGAGGTCAGACAGGAGTCTCCCTGGACTATGATGTTTGCGGATGATATCGTGATTTGTGGTGAGAGTAGGGAGCAGGTTGAGAAGAGCCTGGAGAGGTGGAGATATGCGCTGGAGAGAAGGGGAATGAAACTCAGTAGGAGTAAGACAGAGTACATGTGTGTGAATGGGAGGGAGAGCAGTGGAGCGATGCGGTTGCAGGAGAAGAGCTGGAGAAGGTGGAGGAGTTCAGGTACCTGGGGTCAACAGTGCAAAGTAATGGAGAGTGTGTTAGAGAAGTAAAGAAAAGAGTGCAGGCAGGGTGGAGTGGGTGGAGAAGAGTGACAGGAGTGATTTGTGATAGTAGGGTATCTGCAAAAATGAAAGGGAAAGTTTATAGGTCTGTGGTGAGACCTGCGATGTTGTATGGATTAGAGACAGTGGCATTGAGTAAAAGACAGAAGGTGGAGCTGGAGGTAGCAGAGCTGAAGATGTTAAGGTTTTCGTTGGGAGTGACGAGGATGGACAAGATTAGAAATGAGTTTATTAGAGGGACAGCGCATGTAGGATGTTTTGGTGACAAGGTGAGGGAGGCGAGATTGAGATGGTTTGGACATGTGCAGAGGAGGAACATGAATTATATTGGTAGGAGAAGGCTGAGGATGAAGCCACCAGGTAGGAGGAAAAGAGGGAGGCCAAGGAGGAGGTTCATGGATGTGGTGAGGGAAGACATGCAGGTAGTTGGTGTGAAAGAGGCAGATGTAGAGGACAGGGTGGTATGGAGACGGATGATCCGCGTGTCGACCCCTAATGGGAGCAGCCGAAAGAAGAAGAAGAAGATTTGCCTATCATTCACCATTTCCATATTACATACATTAAACAATTATTAACAGTCATGTACATATATCTGTGTTTAGCTTGACAAGATTGCTGCAATGCCGTCAGGTGAAGAAAACTGGTCAGGATGTGATGAGTACTCTATTACTTGAGACCACATTTTACTTAAATACTAACAAATGTTTCACATGTGTAACTGCACTAATTATACACAGTTTTCAATTTATAGCTAAATATACAGGTAGGTAGAATGTTTGGAAAACAATACAGGGACAAGTTTGCGTCTTCTTCTTCTTTATTAATTCAGTTCAATTAATTTTTATTTGGAAAGCGCTTTTAACAATGAACATTGGCTCAAAGCAGCTTTACACAGATAATGTGGTGATTTTAATTAGGGTTTAAGGGTTGTTATTCAATGGAATGCCTGATACAGTTCATAAAATCCTTGTAGAACATTATGAGTGTTATAATGTACATTTTCTATATTATGAAACAAAGTTGTCACAACTGATGAGTATGAAGGTTTGATCTAAACAAGCTTTTGATTTGATCTCAAATCTGCTCAGCAGATCTCAAATCTGCTCCTCACTATTGTAACTACATGTTAGGTACAGTGGGTAACACAGTATCAGTGTCTGTATCTGTATAGTGCTCTTAAAACTAATCTAAAGTGACTGTATCCTGTACACCTCTACCACTCTAATCTCAGATACACTGCAGGAATAATACAGAAGTAAAAATGAGAGCATAGTGTGTGGTTTCTGGTTTAAAGCATTCTCCAGCTTCAGCTATCATTATAATTAGATTGGTGCAAAGAGAGTGCAATATTGTGATAATATAATGAACTGTAATAAATATCATTTAAGCATCAAGCAACCGAACACCGGTCATGATGGTGGAGGGTTTTTTTGAGAGTTGCTGTACACAAGAACAAACATAGTAAATATCATGTTGGACCAAGACCAAAACAAACAAAAAACAGGAATATAACAGAAAAAATTACTTCAGAAATTTCAACAAGCAGAGCTAAAATAAGATCTGAATCCAAAAATCCAAAGTGGCCAAAAATTAAACATTAATTCTTCATCTTTTTCCTCTTTTTCTGCTTTCGGCTGCTCCCATTAGGGGTCACCACAGCGTATCATCTGTCTCCACGCTACCCTGTCCTCTGCATCTGCCTCTTTCAAACCAACTACCTGCATGTCTTCCCTCACCACATCCATAAACCTCCTCCTTGGTCTTCCTCTTTTCCTCCTTCCTGGCGGCTCCATCCTCAGCATTCTCGTACTGATATACCCCATGTCCCTCCTCTGCACATGTCCAAATCATCTCAATCTAACCTAATTGGCCTTGTCTCGAAAATGTCCTACATGCGCGATCATTCTAATAAACTTGTTTCTGAACCTGTCCATCCTCGTCACTCCAACGAAAGTGACGAAGTCTTATAAACTTTCCCTTTCACTCTCACAGACACTCTTCTATCGCAAATCACTCCTGCTATCACTCTTCTCCACCCACTCCACCCTGCCTGCACTCTTTTCTTCACTTCTCTAACACACTCTCCATTACTTTGCACTGTTGACCCCAGGTACCTGAACTCCTCCACCTTCACCACCTCTTCTCCCTGCAACCACACCACTTCACTACCCTCCCTCACATTTACACACATGTACTCTGTCTTACTTCTACTGACTTTCATTCCCCTTCTCTCCAGCGTGTACCTCCACCTTCTCCAGGCTCTTCTATGAAACATACATTCATAAAAAATAAAAAGCAGAAAGCAAACCATTAAAAGGTTTATCACAATGACAGTGACTAAATTCTTACATGAGGGACAGGAAGATTGAGTAATGAAGCAAGAAAAGGGAAGTATACAAATAATCTACCAAATCAGGGGCAGGTGAAAATAATAATGGAGTCCAACAAGGCCACAAAAACACCACCACAAAGGCAGTATGTCGCCATCTAGTGACCAAAGTCTACGTAATCCAAAATTACTGTATGCAATAATAATAATAATAATAATAATAATAATAATAATAATAATAATAACAACAACAATAATAATAAGTATTATTATTATTATTATTGTTATTATTATTATTATTTTTTTTATATTAATGACAGTGCAAAACACACACAATAAAATAACACCCACCAGGAGGCATTCTATACACTTAAAAAAATATATTGAAAACAGACTCCTCCCACATTCTTGAAAAAATTGCATGCTGCCAATGTACCAGGTATTTACGCATGTATTCATTCGTTTGTTTTTAATTTCTTTGTTTATGAATATACTTTGCAGATGATTACCCTACTGTTTCTGCAGTAAGCAATCAGCTGTAAAGCTTCACCAGAAACCTGAAACATTTCTATGAATACTTTGAAAGTGTTTTCTCTCTCTTGTAAATGCATTTGAGTAAGAGTACAAGTATTTAAATAATACTTGTATTACAGCACAAATGTATTAATTTGTAAGCACAATAATGACATACACTCATAAGTTTATTAATTTCTACTCCATAAAACTGGACATGTTGCACGTTTAAATAGTAAATAAGTATTTAGTATATAAATATTTCAATACAGTGAATAGACAGAGGTCTCTGAGTTTCTTCTTCTCCTCTACTTCACCACCCACCATCATTAAATTATCATTTATCATTGTGTTGTAGTTATTAGTCAGTTTGACTAATTGCATGTTTGCATCAGGTTTCTGAATAATTGTTTCTATCTTGAGGGGAAATGACTACATATTAAAATTGTTATTTGTTAAAAAAAAATGTAATGGTTCATTATTTAGGTCCTGACTGTAAAAAGCAGAGTGTATTTTCTTTTTCTCCATGACTGTATTTTGTTATATGCAAATAAAAAATGTAATTTGCTGTGGGATTCAAATGTGCACATAGTATTTCCTGTGTAACTCAGATTGTGTTACTGATTCGTCTCTCGTGTTGGTGTAATATTTTCTTTTACGAGACTTTGGGGTGTGTCTGTAAGAATTTGTATCCATTCAATCAAAAGTGCATTTGTTAGGTCACTGTTCCATAAGAATGCCTGACTTGTACTGAGCATTACAATTAATTTCTATGGTGTTTATTGGAGTTTAGATCAGAGCTCTGTGCAGGATTCTGCAGTTTCTCCACATCACTCTCATCAAACCGTGTCTTTATGAACCTTGCTTTGTGTACAAAAATGTAGTCATGCCGGAACAGGAAAAGGTATTTTTTTCCAAAGTTTTGCCAGAATGTTTGAAGGACACAATTGTCTAAAATATCTTTGTATTCCTTATGCACTAATTGACCGACAATTGTTATTTTGCATAGAGATCTAAGGCTTATGTGTTGCTACTCAGCCAAGAAAACTAATTTCACAAATCTCCTGGTGCACATTTCTTGTGCTGATCTTTCTTGTGCTTCTAGAGGCAGTTAAGACATCTGGAGAAAGTGATACAACAGAAGACAGCAACCTCACTCTGTATGTGTGTGTGGTCTACTGCTTCTAGCTAAGCTGTTGTTCCTCCAAGATGCTTCCATACACTGACAGCTGACCAGACAGATCTCACAGGGCAAAATGTTCCTGAAATGATTTGGGCTCCTATAACTCATTTTACTGCCAAAGAGTGTGTATAAAAACTGTGTGCTGAATTTTATCCAGCTCTTAGTAATACCTGAACTCAGGCATTAGGAAGACTCTCCACGTTTATTTTTTGGTATAATAGTGTATGTCTGAGCGCAGTGAAACAGAAAACGGTTAGTGAGAAATGTTTTAAAATATAGGTTTATTCACAAAAGGGGTGGCACATCTGGTAGCATTGTTGCCTCAGCTCCAGTTTTACAGTTCATCCAGTTTCTCCAGTTTCCTCCCACACAGTCCATCATGTCAGTCAATAGATTAGCTTTTCGATTTGAGAATATGTCTGCATTGTGCAAAGTGATGAACTGGTATCTCATTCAGGGTGTATTCCTGGGATTCTCCAGATGTACCATAAGCCTGAGCAGCAGTTACTTACACAAATAAACATTTTTTTTTTTTAAAGAACAAATTTCTTTTAAAACATTAATTTTCTGAGAATATATCAATGAAAATATGTTCTAGTAGATGAAAATATTAACTATTAATGCATCATTAGGGGTGGGTGATAGGGGCGAAATTTTATAATGCGTCCAAAAGACATTAAGCGTATTACCCACATATAGGTTTATACACAAACAGCCAGAGAAACAGTATTTTAGTTAGACTATATTATCTATTTTATCAATATCAAATAATTGGTATTAAAATAAAATAATTATATTGAAATAAACGAAGAATGAGTCGGTTTGTATAATAAACAATGTTTCTCACTGCTTTCAGTCAGTTTGCATTAATAATAATAATAATAATAATAATAATAATAATAATAAAGACAGAGAAGAGAAATGTCACGATATCTCAGAAAAGTGTATTGTGAGATCGTTTATCACGATACCGATATGTTCTTGTCATATTGCCCAGTCCTGAGTGTAAACTTTATATTTCGGGTGTGTGTGTGTGTGTGTGTGTGTGGTCGGTCTAAGACACTCCCTGTATTGTAGACAGTCGCTTCTTACGCACGACGATCTAAAGACAAGTATGTTGAGTATTTATGAGCATCCTCAAGTAAAGCGTGTGTTTGCGTGTGTGCGCGTGTGTGTTGTGTGATCGCGCCCACGGCGGCTCTTCGTCACTCCCCACTCCCTTCCGAGAGCCCTCCTCTTCCCTCAGTAGGCTGAACGCTCGGCCTGGATGTGGGCTGAAAACAGCGGCTTGTAGAAGATGTCCGCCGCGGGTGCTGGAGCTTGCGGACCCGGACCTGGAGCCGGTAGCGCTCACGTATCCGGAGTCTCCAACCCTCGGAAGTTCAGTGAGAAAATCGCCCTACACACTCAGCGCCAGGCCGAGGAGACCGCCGCCTTCCAGGAGGTCATGATGGACATCACCTCCACCCGGGTAAGCAGCAGCAGGAGCGCAGGGGATCCACAGGATGAAGCTCGTAGCTAAGGCCTGCCGAGGAACCGCGTATACAAACCGCGTACTCTCTACACGTGTGTTCCTCATGCCAGTATCACGATTCTCAAAACATCGGCGATCCGCGTGGAAGTGCGATCGTGTTTACTACAAGAAACTCGCACTAGAAAAGCACGCGCGCACACACACACACACACACACGGGTATGCTAACGACACAGCTAACAGCTAGCTAGTCATTAAGAATGTTGTGATGTGGCCGATCGGGGTATCAAGATTAGCATGACGTTCCCCCTTAAAGCCTAAAATGGTTATAACATAAAACTGGGGTAATTATTCAAATCGTTTTGAATAATACAAAGCAGAACCGATAAGTCTTGTCGCGTTATAGTGTACGAGCTCAATCGCGTGAAGCAGGAAGCTAATGTTAGCGTGTAGCATGTAGGCTAACAGCAGGAGATTGCTAGCTGGGCTGCTCGGTGACGCACCTGAGAGAGGGGAAATGCGTATAAACGGAGGTGTATTTACAATGAAAGCAAGAGGGGAGATGATACAACAACACAACAGGCTAATAACCATGATAGCAGCTGTGTGTGTGTGTGTGTGTGTGTGTGTGTGTTTGAGTGTGTGTGAGAGAGAAGAGCAGTAGCTCAGTGTGTGGATGCGCGCTGTGATTTTAATTCAGCTTTAATTCTTTCAATGCTCCTATACATTAAAATTGGATCGGAAATCCTCCCTCTGAGCCTATAGACACTAACATGACAGTATATGTAACCAAAGAGACAATATATTTATTTAGAGAAACTTCCATCATATTCAGGAGAACATCCTCTCCCCCACTGTGACTCATGTTGTACTTGCCGTCTATTCGTCCAATCACATTCGGTTTGAAACATGTATTATGTCCATGTGGCCACACAGAGATGCTTATTAATAACCAGGAACAAAGATGGCTAGTTTGTTAATCCAATACCCTGTTGTATCATGTCTCATTTTTATGGCACTGGTATGCAATTCAATAATAATAATATAATAATTGAACAACAATAATAATAATTAAAATAATAATAATAATAAAACACCTGAAACACAATGTTGAGTTCAGGTCTTACATAAATACACACTTACAGTATAATACTAACTGTTAAGTTAACTCTTAATTCATACATACATGTGTGTGTGTCTGTGTGTGTGTGTGTGTGTGTGTGTGTGTATATATATATATATATATATATATATATATATATATATATATATATATATATATATATGATTGTCATGAGTTAACTCGCGATTAATCGCAGTCTGTTCTTCATGTCGAAATGTACCTTAAATGAATACTAATTGCAACAGATGTTTACAATTTTAAGGAGGTGTGTGATATGTATATAGTTGTATATTAGTTGCCCCTATATATCATACAGTGTTTCTAAAAAAAAAACCCACTCCAGGATTTTGTGCTATTAAAAGTTGATTGAAAATGCTGTTGAATGCGCGGGAGAGAAAATCTTTAACTTATGCACTAGCAGGTTTGCATCGATTCAGTGATGGTTGTGGCGTTCCTCGAGCGTGACGCAGATGTCACGCTGACATCCTGTTTCAGTAGGAAAAACATCAACATATAGAATCAGCTCTTCAGGTTTGGTTAAGAAGATGCTGAGATGACTCTGTCTCATCTCATCGGCTGGTTACACTTCAGGGTGTCACTTTAAAAAAAACAACAAAAAACATAAAAGTATAAAGTAAATAGATGAACGCGTATATAAGATTCCTCACCATAACTCGAACACTGAATTAATCTGTTTTTCATTTTGTGGATTAGTTACTGTGTATTTCTCTGTACTTGTCTTCAAGTGGAAGTAAACCATGTGCTTGTGTTTAGATTCTGACATCCGTCTGTTGTATATTGCATCTTAATGATTTCAACATTTCCAAGTTTTCACATCTTCAGCATTTTTAGCCTTAGGATCATGTAGTGATCGAGGCCTGAATTTTGTCTTTCTAAGATAATCTGCAATAATAATAATAATAATAATAATAATAATAATAATAATAATAATAATAATAATAATAATAATAATATAATAATTGAACAACAATAATAATAATTAAAATAATAATAATAATAAAACACCTGAAACACAATGTTGAGTTCAGGTCTTACATAAATACACACTTACAGTATAATACTAACTGTTAAGTTAACTCTTAATTCATACATACATGTGTGTGTCTGTGTGTGTGTGTGTGTGTGTGTGTGTGTGTGTGTATATATATATATATATATATATATATATATATATATATATATATATATATATATATATATATATAAAGTTGATTGAAAATGCTGTTGAATGCGCTGGAGAGAAAATCTTTAACTTATGCACTAGCAGGTTTGCATCGATTCAGTGATGGTTGTGGCGTTCCTCGAGCGTGACGCAGATGTCACGCTGACATCCTGTTTCAGTAGGAAAAACATCAACATATAGAATCAGCTCTTCAGGTTTGGTTAAGAAGATGCTGAGATGACTCTGTCTCATCTCATCAGCTGGTTACACTTCAGGGTGTCACTTTAAAAAAAACAACAAAAAAAACATAAAAAGTATAAAGTAAATAGATGAACGCGTATATAAGATTCCTCACCATAACTCGAACACTGAATTAATCTGTTTTTCATTTTGTGGATTAGTTACTGTGTATTTCTCTGTACTTGTCTTCAAGTGGAAGTAAACCATGTGCTTGTGTTTAGATTCTGACATCCGTCTGTTGTATATTGCATCTTAATGATTTCAACATTTCCAAGTTTTCACATCTTCAGCATTTTTAGCCTTAGGATCATGTAGTGATCGAGGCCTGAATTTTTGTCTTTCTAAGATAATCTGCAATAATAATAATAATAATAATAATAATAATAATAATAATATTAATATTCATTATGTGGTATGATACAAAACAGCGACAAATGAAAGCGTCAAAATATTCCTCTGACCAGTCCTGTAACCGTAGTCCCTACCTGTAATTAGTTTTAGTTTACTGTTTGGAAAAATATTTCAGCGAATGTACAGTAAATGTACACATACCGAGACATTATATCCAAAGGGTAGAATGTACAGGAGACTGCTGGTGCCTCTGGTAGTTATTACAGTTATCTTCCACTAAACCTCTTAACCTGAAACCTCCTGCTTGCCACCGAAATCCTAATACACTGCAGAAGTGTTCATCTGACCACTGTTTTATTGTTCATCATTAAACCTGCCAAATGTCTGTCTAAGGTTAACAGTCAAGGATAATTTCAGGGCTGGAGTCTGTCTGTGTCTCGTGCTTTGCAGCGGCATAATACTACAGCACCTATACCCAATTGTAGGCTTCTGAATGCACGTTTTGGCACCAGACCAGAACCAGATTGTGTAATTCGAATGCCGTTTCACTGGTTTTTGAATTCTCAAATTTGAGAATTCAAAAACCAGTGAAACGGCATTCGAATTACACAATCTGGTTCTGGTCTGGTGCCAAAACGTGCAAATCAGCAGGGCTAAATGTGAATATTTATCTGGTTCATCTGTTCATTGTGGTATTGAATGGTGGTATCGTGGTATGGAACAGTTTTGAATGCTCTGCGAAATTTCACCGTCACTTTCAAGATTCTCGTACAATTAAAACATGAAATTCATCAGAATCGTGTGGGCTTACTGGAATATGGCTTGTGATGTAATAACCTTAAAAGTTACATGCTGTTTCCTGAGCAGGATTCTCAGACTTAGAATGAGATTTAGAATAAGACTTAGAATGAGAAATTGAATGAGATTTAGAATGAGACTTAGAATTAGACTTAGAATGAGATTCAGAACGGAATTTAGAATGAGACTTGGAATGAGATTCAGAACGAGATTCAGAATGAGACTTAGAATGATCTACACATGAGCATTTGAGTTGTAGCATTTATATTTCAGATGTTTGTCTCAGCGCTGAGGTCTGGCAAGTTTCTGAAGTGCAGTTACACTTCTTTTTAACAAGCATTACAGTTCACACCGGCTGTCAGAGGCACTTTAGTGCAGTGTTTTGCACTTCGTCTTGTTTTACTCACAGATGAGCGAAGTGTAAACTGTTTAAAACTTACATTTTTTGTAGATTTTTTTTTTTAATAACAATCCTAAAGTACAATGATGCCCAGATTGTGCAACTTGTATAGTAGAGATGCTTATGAATAACCAGGAACAAAGATAGCTAGTTTAATTTTCTCTGAATTATGTTACATTTATACGGCACTGTCTTGTAATTCCAGCTGGTTTAACTTCTAGCTGTCGCCTGTGTTTAGTTGACATGGTTATCGTTTGGCTGTTACGGTTTACGTGCCAGTGGAGCATGTGGAACGTAATATTGAACAGTACGGGTAATGGCTTTGTACTGTGTTGGATTTCAGCGTTGTTTGGGACAAGTAATAGTCTGTTCTGCTGTGTGGTTGGATGCTGATCTGGCATTGATCTTATTGTTTAATAATAAGCAGAGCTGAATGATGAATGCTTTCTTGGAGTGCAAATGTCAAGATCGCAAAATTGTAGCTGACGACGAATTCATCTACCAGATGATAAATTTCTTTTTTTTTTTTTTTTTGCAGTTGTAGTATGCAGTTTGTCTCAGTTTTCTCTTTTAATTCGCCAATTCCCGACCACCAGCCAGCTCTCTCCTATCATACAGCAGCCACCAAAGAGGAAGGATGAAGATCCACACATTCCTCCTCCAAGACATGCAAAACTCACCTCTCCCACTTTTTTTTAAACTGCTGCTTCACATGGCTGCGTAACACTCTGAGGAAAGCGTCATCTACCCTCTCGGATATACATGAGCTCACAGAAGCCTTTGATTGGCAAATGTCACTGTGATTGGCAGGGGAGAGAATGAATGTGAATACCAGATAAAGTACAGTGTTTGTCCCCTTCCTGATTTCTTATTTTTTTGCATGTTTGTCACACTTTAATGTTTCAGATCATCAAACTAAATTAAATATTAGTAAAAGATAACACAAGTGAACACAACATGGAGTTTTTAAATGAAGGTTTTTATTACTGAGGAAAAACTTAATCCAAAATTACATGGACCTGTGTGTAAGTGTTTGCCCCTAAACCTAATAACTGGTTGGGCCGCCCTTAGCAGCAACAACTGCAATAAAGCGTTTGTGATAACTTGCAATGAATCCGTTACAGCGCTGTGGAGGAATTTTGGTTCACTCATCCATGCAGAATTGTTGTAATTTAGCCCCATTGTAGGAATTTTGAGCATGAACCCCCTTTTTAAGGTCATGCCACAGCATCTCAAAAGGATTCAGGTCAGGACTTTGACTAGGCCACTCCAAAGTCTTCATTTTTTCTTCAGCCATTCAGAGGTGGACTTGCTGGTGTGTTTTGGATCATTGTCCTGCTGCAGAACCCAAGTTCGGTTCAGCTTGAGGTCACGAACAGGTGGCCGGACAGTCTCCTTCAGGATTTATGGTAAACTACAGAATTCATGGTTTCATTTATCAAAGCAAGTCTTCCTGAAGCAGCAAAACAGCCCCAGACCTTCACACTACCACCACCATATTTTACTGTTGCTATGATTTTCTTTTTTGAAATGAGGTGTTTTTTTTTACACCAGACATAATGGGACACACATCTTCCAAAAAGTTTTTGTCCTGTCAGTCCACAGAGTATTTTCCCAAAAGTCTTGGGGATCATCAAGATGTTTTCTGGCAAAACTGAGACGAGCCTTTATGTTCTTTTTGCGCAGCAGCGGTTTTCGTCTTGGAACTCTGCCATGCAGATCATTTTGCCCAGTCTCTTTCTTATGGTGGAGTCATGAACACTGACCTTAACTGAGGCAAGTGAGGCCTGCAGTTCTTTGGATGTTGTTGTGGGGTCTTTTGTGAGCTCTTGGATGAGTTGTCGCTGTGCTCTTGGGGTAATTTTGGTCGGCCGGCCACTCCTGGGAAGGTTCTCCACTGTTCATGTTTTTGCCATTTGTGAATAATGGCTCTCACTGTGGTTCACTGGAGTCCCAAAGCTTTAGAAATGGCTTTATAACCTTTTCCAGACTGATAGATCTCAATTACTTTCTTACTCATTTGTTTCTGAATTTCTTTGGATCTCAGCATGGTGTTTAGCTTTTGAGGATCTTTTGGTCTAATTCACTTTGTCAGGCAGGTCCTATTTAAGAGATTTCTTGATTGTGAACAGGTGTTTCAGTAATCAGGCCTGGGTGTGGCGAGAGAAATTTAACTCAGGTGTGATAAAACAAAGTTTTACCAGGGGGCAAACACTTTTTCACACAGGGCCATGTAGTTTTGGATTTTGTTTTCCCTCAATAATAAAATCTTCATTTAAAAACTGCATGTTATCTTTTACTAATATTTCAATTAGTTTGATGATCTGAAACATTAATGTGTGACAAACATGCAAAAAATAAGAAATCAGGAAGGGGCAAACACTTTTTCACACCAGTGTATGGACAGAACATTGTTTACAAGAAAAACTTGTACATCAGGTGTACCATAAATTACACCCACGTTCTCAAGGGACACGAGTGATTGAGGTTTAGTAAGCACCTGTTTCTATAGATTTGCATAACGTTTATAGAAAATAAGGGGTATAAAGAACATGGTAAAAATTATGCATAATGTAAGTCACAATTTAAATATTATGAAGTAAAATTTGTCTCAATAACCACACCATGTTCTTTCACCTAAACATCTGCGTGTGCTCTTAGTTTGCTGACTTTGTTGGAATTTTTCATTTTGCTGAACTTACACTTGTTAAAACAATTGTTTTAAACCGTCCTATAGGCCGAGCAGTCGCAGGCCAAAAGAGGTTGAAGATAATTACAAAACTAATTCAGATAATAAGATATTTAAGTCGATGCATGCGTTATACGTGATGTTATTTTCAGATTCGCAATGAAGAACAGCTACGGTTCGATCTTTTAATCGTGAAGTATCTCATTAGAAATGCTGGATGAGGAGGAGAATGTAATTATTCGATGGCTTAGGTTCGGAAAAGGTTTGCATAGACTCGGACCTCGGACGCTTACGGTCATTATGTATCACGTCATATCTCTGAAAGAGCATTTTTGTTTGCTAACGTTCTGAAAACTGCTTAACAAGGAACAGGAGTTCGAATTGATTGTTGAGAAATAAATCAAATAATAATCGAACCGACTGACATCCAGTTCCTTGTGATTCACACAGCATAATGTAACACGATGTGATTTTTCACAATGCCATTGTCTACTGAGCTGAACGTGTTTCGAGTTGCTATTTTAATGAACGCATGAGATCCAAGGTTTCACTCTGAGCTTCGCATCTTCTCCCTCTGCCGTGTGGGGCGGTTTCTCCAACTGAATGACTTTAAACATTTAGACGGATTAGTTGCCCCTTGTTGTGAATGTGTGTGAATGGTTCCCTGTAATGAATTGGCATCCCATCTTTTGTCTACAGTTCCTAGGATAGACTCTGCTACAGTGTTCACTTAGACCAGGATAAAGCGCTTACTAAAGCTTAATGATGCACAATTTGCTGTTATTAAGATTCTCAAATCTCTTTTTCAAAAAAAGGTTTTGCGCAGGTTAAGAGCTATATTTATGACTCAAATTTGTTTATAATGAAAATTGTACCACTAATTAATGCATTATGCTATAAAAAAAATGGGATGGATATGAAATGACTTTTTCACCTAAATGTGGATTTGTATGTTTGTGTTTATTTTTTCCAATTTGGCTGTAGGTCAACTGCTTATATAAAGACAGCCTTTATTTGTCACACATATGTTGAGCACAGTGAAATGCTTTTTCTCACATGTCCCAGGTTGTTAGGATGCTGTGATCAGAGCACAGAGTCACCCACATCATTACACCCCTAGAGCAGGGATGGTTGCTCCATGGTATGCTCTGTGGCATAAAACCTCCGACATTCTGCTTCAAGTCATGTAGCTGTCACTAAATGTTCAAATGCTCATGGCTTTGGCTTCTCCGAGCTCTTGATATTAAAAGGATTTTTTTTTGTGGTCGAGGATGTGGTTAGTGGTGTTGGGCTGACGTTTTGAATAAAAAGGATTCATCCAGGTTGCATCATTCTGTTAATTGCACATAAATGATGTCCTCCCTGTTCTTTCTGATATAAATTATTAAGAAGCTAACTTGCAACTTTATTTAACTAGTATCCATTTTACTCATGGCAGGATCTGAGCAAGGAGACCTGGGGGTGTTTTTGAAAGGCGGTGAGACACTGTGGTTATTCCAGGCATGTCTTTTTTTTCTTTTTCTTGGGGAATAATGAAAGCTTGCTCAATATTTTGAATAAAGTAACCCCACTGTTTTTGAAGTGTGTAAATCAACGGATACAATATTAGTCAGCATGTTTGGAATTTTGCTTGGAACCAATACACACTCAAACCTTCTGCTGCTTTAAAAATTGTTGAACACGGTGTCTCAAAATCCTTCCAACAAAAGGGCGACTTGGATCGTTCTGATTTGTTTAGTCTCTAAATAATTGTGAAGCTTATTCACCAGGCCATTGCACAGTATTTTATTCATTGCGTTGTGTAAATCATGAAATATACACAATCGATTAGACGCATTTGTCTAATTGGGGTGTCCTTGATATGACCTTGTATCACGTATGGCCTTGCCCATGGATGGCACTTTCATCAGTGTTTCGGTGAAGTGCAATGCTGGCTCTAGCACAAAACAATGGCATGGCTGTCATTTACGTCCTGATTTTGAAGCCTTTGAAAGAGGCAAAATGTGAATTGCTGTCGGTCCACGTGGACAGAAACAAAAGCTTGATTGTACTGTTTGGAGCGGGTTAGAACAGTGAGGCGGAGGACGAGCACGAACACAATAACACTCGTTTCAGCTCATGCAAATGACAGCAGACGATTGCACCAGAAATAAACGCACACTCGGTTTGCAACACTCACAAAGTTATGACAGCGTTCTATTGTATTGGTGGATTTCATCTTATTCTCTTTCACTGTGGGTTTGATATCAAATACAGCAACAAAGCATGTCTCCTAATCATCTGCTTTAATTTCTTCACAAAATAGGCCTGAATCTTTAAAGTGTTTTTTTTTTTTATAATGTTTCATTTCATTATTCACTATTAATAATTAATGTCACTATTTTGTAGTGACATGGTGGACGAATTACATAAACTTAATAACAAACAAAAACAAAGGCGTCATTAAAGTGCTCATAACGATTGATATAATGTAATGACCATTTGCTAGTTGTGTTTTATTTATTTATCAATTTTTTCTTGCAAATGATTGATTTAAAAAAAAAAATTTTGCTTTTTTTTCTCTCCCAGATTCAGGCTCAGAAAGTGCGACTGGCAAGAACACAGGGTCCTTACTATGGAGGCTCTTTGCCAAATGTCAATCAGATAGGCAGGAACATGGCCGACCTCCAGGTATGTCACTGCGTCTCCAAATATTGGAGTTATGAGGAGGAAGTTAATATTGCATTAGATAGTAACAGTATATAGAACAGTATATTGATGACCTTTTAGATTCACAAAGGCCAGATTTGCTGGCTGGTATTTTTGGTATTCTGGTCCACCTGCAAGTTTAATGATCTTGGCAAAGTCCATACCTTTCAATTCAGTCCATTAGAATTATGGGCAGCATAGCGGATCAGCAGTCAACTTGAGCTAGAGTTCTGCTGATCCTGCCTTTGTGGCCGGTACAGTAGATTACATCGCTTAAAAAAATAGGCCAAGCCCAAAATGGCAAATATTAAACTTTGAACTGTCTAAACCACAACTTTCTAAACAAATGCACTCCTGTGCCACAGTGTCCTTGTTTTCTATTAGTGCAGTTGAGAACCTAGAAACAAGTACATTCTTTTATATAGTCTTTTAGTACACAAAGGTTTAAATCATGATAATGATAAAGATGTTCAATGGCAAATTTAACATGTCTGGGTTCACAGCATTTTTTCAGCTATTTGAAGCCATTGAACATTGAATGGAACAAAACTGACTTCTTTCTGTAAAAGAAAGAAACCTCCACAAAGGCTTGTTTTTTGGTTTTTGTGTATGAGCTTTTGCACGTTTTGTTCAAGGTGTAATGTTTGTGCTTTTCTATGTGCTCGTGTGCGTTCCTCTAGGGCTCGTTTCACTCGACCTTGGAATCCAACCGATCCACACGACACCATGGCCTGGTGGAGAGAGTCCCCAGAGACCGACGCTTCGCCTCCCCCAGCCGACCGTACAGGAGACACGTATCCTTTCATTCAGGACAGTTACATTAGTTTAATGAATATGTATCTGTGGCCATGCATATCTATCTATCTATGTGTAGTAATATCTTCAGGATATGCAGTGTGCAGTTAGAGCAGCGAAACCTGTTTTCTTTCTTTGTTCGTGTGTCGGGCTGAAACGATTCCTAGAGTAACTCAATTAATCCGCAAATAATTGAATAATTATTTAATTATTTCAGCAGTGTCACCAGTTCCCCTTCTCGCGTTCTGTATTTTCACGTTTATAAATAAGTCCCCTGGATGGGAAAACACAGTAGACGCTGCAGAATGATAAATGGAGGAACGGAGAGAAAACAGCGAGGGACTGAGATTCAGGCCAAAGAACAAAACAAACAGTTTCCAAAGTTCCAAGTTCCAAACCAAAACATAAAGAAAACACCATACACCATTTTTTTTTTTTTTTTTTTTTTTTTTTTTTAAAAGTAATTTGCAATAGATTTTTATATATTTCAGTCTTTTTTTATTTATTGATATATTTGTTTTTGCATTTTGATATAATATGGCAATTAAATGCAATAAATGGGTTCAGTTTTCACAGATAGTTTTGTGTGCAAATGTACATTTTTCTAAAAAGAAAAAAAATGACGTTCATTTTAAGAGACCCGTCTTATTCTCTCCTGTATATTTCCTGTTCCTCTTCAATGAAGGAAAAGTACTTCTTATCCGATTATTTGATTAATCGATGGACTAATCGGTAGAATGCTCGGTCACTAAAATAATCGATAGCTGTAGCTTTACTCATGTGCCTTAACTGGACATTTCAATAAAGGCATCTATCGATAATCACATTTGAATGGGTTGTTTACTTATTAGATAGGGGTTTATGTGTGCTGCTGTGTCCTTGACCTTAGACCTCAGATGGACAACTCTTACTGCAACTCTGCATACCTGTCTCCGCCCCCTGACCCGAGCTGGAGAAGGTAATGCTTACTAATTAGATCTAACTGTGATCTAAGTCAAGACCTCTTTGTGGTGCATGTGTTAACTTGACTGTGCATTTTGCTTTCTGGTTGAAAGTTAAATGCTGGTCTGTGTGTGAAGATTTATTGCTTGTTATGCATCAACACTAACACCTGCACTGACAGAACTAACGTAGAGCTCTTCCACAGCTTTGTCTTCAGTTGCTTTTTGGGCATTTTGGACAGATTTTCTCCATCTACTTTCATCTTTTGCTTTGACTTTAACAACTTTTCTAACCTTTTATATATATATATATATATATATATATATATATATATATATATATATATATATATATATATATATATATATATATATATATATATATATATATATATATATATAGAAATATTTGTCTGACTTGGGATATATTTTTTATTTCTATTGTTCATCTCTTTTCATTTCTGTCTTCATTCAATGGAATAGACTTCGTCTCAGTGAGTGGGATACTGACTTTTCAAACGAATCATTCATTACCGATAGAAACGATCAAGTACGTCCTCGTTTCTTTTGCACCACTGGTTTGTTGGACTGCTCATTTCTGTTGATATTTTCTGAAAATATCTTGATGGTGATGGATCGACCAATTTTAAAACCGGAGGAATCGGTAAACGTGTTAGCATTTTCCGTCGTGTCAGTGAAATCATCGCACTTCGATTAGCAGCCTACCCACACACCCACAGTGGAAACTGGTGAAGTAAGTATAGAGACAAACGGTGGCTTTTCTGTAAAGCCATAAATGGATTGGCTCTTAAGGTGATTTAATGTCCTGCTGTAATTTCCATTACATATCTTGGTCAGTACCGGCATTGGGTCATAGGGTGAGAGAACAGCTCTATGCACTGTATAGATTGTCAGTGTCCCTCTTTCTGATCTTCTCTTTGGCTGCTTTCGGTACTTTCATACGGCAGCTCCATTTTTTCCTCTTGGTGCTGGAAATAATGGGCATTTTTCTGTCAATCACAAAGGAACTGGTCCAGTAATTTCTCCATGGACAAGAACCCATTGTTCCGTCTTCCCACCACAGCACTCAACAGGTGAATTCGCCTCTCTCTGATGCTCCCTTTCTCTCTTTCTCATTATTTATCTTTGTGTGTGTGTGTGTGTGTGTGTGTGTGTGTGTGTGTCTCCTTCTTATCTACATCCCGTTTGCATTTCATTCCTTTCCATTACTGTTTTGACCCTGTGACAGAATGTGTTTTCCCCCTCTTCTTTTCTTTTCTTTCTGCTCTTGAGTTTTTTTTCTGACCTTCTATGATGAGGTGTTCTAATGACACTAGGAGTAGGGGGGTAAGTGTGTAAAAGGCTTGGAGAGCAGGTGTGAGAAGTTTTGTACTTCTTTTGCATAAATTGACGGTTATTCTATTATTATAATTAAGTCAGTTCTGCATGCCAGGTTAGAGATCATTACTGTGGAGAATCTGTTGTGGATTTATCTCACAAATTACTGTGATTTGAATGGGATTTTATTACTATGTCATTGAAACTGCTTTCCCCACTTGCAGGAAGGAGCAATAAAAGAAATCATTTGCGGCTTTTGTCTTTTCAGTGCCTCCTCTCCTGAGACCTGCTACCTTCTCATACGATTTTACACCATCTTCACTTCATTTTCACTCTGTTCTCTTCTGCTTTCTAGAACGAACTCGGACTCCGCTCTGCACACCAGTGTGATGAACCCTCCCACAGGAGATCCATTCAATGCAGGACACACCCTAAACCCACACGGGAGACACGGCGGTAGGTTCTGCATTAACACGTTACTTTCTCTCGTAGCTGATCGCCTGCGGTGCTGCGAATATTTTTTTTTTTACATTTGTGTTTCTCTTCTTCTGTCCAAACTTGTAGGTGTGACTGAGAGTGAAGGGAGGAGAAGTAAGTCAGTGGCCATCAAACATGTGATCGAATTATCATACCAGTAGAACAAGCTGTAAAATAAAAATAAAACGGTTACCGAGATCTTGATTACCTATCTATTCTATTTTTAGTGTTTCCATACCCAGTCCCTCCCATAGAGGAGAATGTATTAGATGAAGGCAAGCTTCTAAAACCATGGGACTCAAAGAAGGTATTCTGGGCTATTATCTTCTTAAAATAATTGTGTTCTCAGTATCATTTGACATGGTTGATTCATTTGCCTTACTCTGCTCCAGTTACCCATGCTGTCCTCACGACCAAAGTCTTGTGAAGTCCCTGGAATCAAGTAAGAATGATTTTCTCCCCAACATGTTTGAAGGCAGTAAAATAATTTTGGGATAATTAGTTTTATAAAAAAGCTTACTCTAATACTTTTCACTTTTTTTTTGTTATTAGTATATTTCCTTCGCCGGATCAGCAGTCCAATGCCTCTCATGTCCAATCGGCTTTGAATACTGGAGGTTCACTGCCTGATCTTTCCAGTCTGCATTTCCCTTCACCGCTGCCAACGCCGCTCGACCCAGACGAGCCGGGCTACCCCTCCCTCAGCGGGGGCAACAGCACTGGCAACCTAGCATCCACCCTCACTCAGCTCGGCATCAATACCACAAATGCCTTCAACTCTCCAGGTGAGTGTCCTCATGACAAAAAAAAAGTTGCCGACTATTTAATTAGGTCACTGATTATTTTGATGTTACAATGGGGAAGATTTTATAAATTTATTTATATGTATTTGTATTAGGCTTGTTTAGATTGATGAACCAAAAAGCAGTTTAGTGACGGTTTATTGAGTTGAAACGCACGGCCCACCGGAGTGTTTATCTGACAGTGAAGGAGGTAGTTGGTGTACATGTAATCGGAAGTAGCAGCTAGTTTTATCAACTCTGGGTGGATTTTGATCACCGCACAGGATGCTGCCTCCTCGCTGCACCCTTTCAGTGTGGTTTGCACAAACGCGCGCTGGAGATTCCCTTTAACATCTAGTAGACTATTATTTTCCTCTTGCCAGATTATTATGGGCTGTGTAATTCAAAAAGCAATGCAAAAAGCGTTTGTCAAAGTCTTGCATGTTGAACTTTTGTATGCCGTGCAATTAAATGAAACACCGAGGCCATTTTGACATTCAAGCTGTATTTTTCACTTTTGCAGGTCTGATGGCCTCTCTGCAGGGCACATTCAGTAACCCTACTCTCCAGTCTTCACTTAGCAACCCTAACATCCAGTCATCTTTAAACAACCATTCTTTCCCCAACTCCCTTAGCTCTGCCTCACTGCAGTCATCACTAAGCAATCCTTCCTTGCAGTCATCCCTTAGCTCCTCCCCTTCTTTGCAGTCGTCCCTTAGCAATCAATCCCTTCATTCCTCACTGAGTAACTCTTCTCTAAGTGCTCAGTCCCTCCCATCAGTGAATAGTGGCATGGGATCAGGCCAGTGTTTGAGTTCCTATCCTACGTTGTTACCCAGCCAGGTGCAGCAACAGTTAAGCTCCTCCCCCCGCAGGCGGGGCCAGCTTTCACCGCTTAACCTGCCCCTGGGCCCAGATTCCCGCAGGCACCACCCCAAACAGTTCTCACCCACCATCTCAACCACGTTGACTTCAATCACACAGGTAAAAACGACTCCCACAGTCACTAAAGAGATTCCCGCACAGTTCTAACATCTACTTGTAGAATGTCTCTTAACACACCAGCAGACAGCAACATTCCTGGTTGCGGCTCTGACCAGTGAAAATGCTGACTAGTTACTAGGTTTGGAAAACAGTTAAACAAAGTGGTTAGTGTTTAATTTCAATTCCTGAAATCACAGAGCAGTTGCAAAGCTCTGAAACTCTCATGAAAGCTTCACTATATTTCAAATTATACACTTTTATTATCTGTTTATTAGCCCTAGTTTAAGTCACGAGTGTTACAATGGAAATGATGATGATAATAATGGAACTACTGTCGCAGCAGCGCTGATGCAAAAAATAGCTCAACACCATCTGACCAATCAGATTAAAGTATTCAGCGGCATTGTGGCATAACAATCTGCTCACGTTGTTCCGCTTAAAATTGTTTATCGATTAATCCATATGTCCGAGTTCTGAAAGCTCTTGCTTCACTTTGTCCAGGGCGTTCCTCTAGATACCAGCAAGCTTCCGACGGACCAGAGGTTACCACCATATCCTTTCGCACAGTCTCAGCCAGGCCAGAGCAATGATGCTCAGAAAGGCTGTTCCTCACCACAGTCTGGCCAGCCACCGGTCCAGCACCAACAATTACAGCAACATCAGCAGACTGCTCAGCCTCCCCTGTGCCACTCCCACCCACATACACAACACCCACAACCCATGCAGCTGCACATGCAAAACATGCACAACCTGTGTAAAACGCAGAACTTTCCATTTGAACACGTCCAACGACAACAGGGCTCCCATCTCCAGCCGCAGCCGAATCAAAACCGCAGCACAGGAGACGCGCCAGGGCCAGTGAACTCGCAGAGCTCGCAGAAACCTGATGTACAGACGCAGACGCAGACACAGCCTGTACAGCAAGAACAGAACCAGAATCTTCCTCAACTTCAACAGATCAGCCAGTCTCTCGCCAGTGAACTTGGTCTTTACAATGCAAGTAGCTTCTCATTCTGCGATTCCTGACTCTGCACCATGCTCTGTTGTGTTTTACATTTATGGTATATTCTGAAAGAAACGCAATAAGTATTGCTTTTCTATGGCACATAGGTTTCTTTAAAAATGCAGTCTTAGAAGTTTATATGTTTGCAGTCTAATAGCCAATAGGGATTTTCCTTATGTTGTAATGTTAGCGTCAAGTTGCAGCACTTGGTGTAAGTGACTCAACTGAACTGACTATGTTAACAGTAAACAGGACATAACCACGCAGTGCTGTATCCATGCCAGTTATAGAGCATTTTACTTGATCGTGTTCATCCAGTCACTGTGGATGAGGTAATCTGCTTCTCTTAATGAATTGTGAATTACTGCTCTGTATCATTGCAGTGATGCAAATATTCCGTTTTCAGGTCAAACACCTCTATTCCTGCTTGGTCTGTGTTTGTCTGAGAAGGAAGACAGTTGTGTTTACAGTTTTCAACCCACAGATTCAGAAAAAAGGATGTGGTTAGATTCAGAGAGGCCTAAACTAAGGTTGCACCTCCAAGCTGTCTTGTGTTAATAGTGCTGCAGTTAAGTCGTATTGAATTTAAAACTGTGACCTGGATATGCTGGTTTTATCTGAAATTTAGACAGTAAACATGGTCTATTGAATGGGCACATGAATTTAAGAGTAGCACTTTGTAGCTTTATCTATTTCTAGGCCTGCCCTAGGCCCTGCTTCCTGGTTTTCTTTTGTTCTAAAGGTCTCCAATATCAGGATCAGAGTAATACAGGCACTCTCAGCAGGTGTCAGACAGCAATCCTACATTTCTAATTTTATAACATAGAGTTTCTCAAGCAGAGTGT
The DNA here is from genome assembly GCF_014805685.1 of Silurus meridionalis. NCBI lineage: Eukaryota > Metazoa > Chordata > Actinopteri > Siluriformes > Siluridae > Silurus > Silurus meridionalis. The sequence continues at coordinate 17,987,515 of NC_060887.1, forward strand.
GTGTCGCTCAGCCCAGTGTGCAGCATGTGTTTGTGTAACGTGTGCACTTTTCTATATCTGATCATTCTTTTTGTTTGTTTTGTTTTAGGATACCTTATTTCTGAACTCCCTTCTGGATGATCCATACTTGGGCCTACATCTCACGGGTAGGCAAAACCAGAACCATTCTCAGCAGGTAAGAGGCAAATATATTGCAGCAACAACTGACTTTTATTATTTTATTATTTATCTATTTATAAAGGTAGTGTTGCCTTAAAATAGTGACTTCATTTTACCATCCATTTGGAAACCTTTAGATCTGCTTGTTTATGCATCATGTGGCAGCTATGCAGTGGATAACTTTTAAACCTGTACAGGTCAATTGCTTCAGTTAATGTTCACATCAAACATCAACATTGTGAGCCTGTGCCCACTGTAACTGCAAAGACCTGTTTTGTGGCCGTCTTTGCGTTGTTACGGACCACCCATATCACAGTTCTCGTGTTGTGCATTTTAAGGTGGTTTTCCACAGACGTGCAGTTAATTTGACGTAGAGTTTCCTGACTTTTTCTGTCAGCTCGACTCGGTCTGACCTCTTTTCTGACCTCTCTCATCAACAAGACCTTTTCACCCACAGAGATGACAGTCAGTGGGTGTTTTTTTTTGTCTGGTTTTTTTTGCATCATGCTGTGTAAATTGTAGAGATTGTGTGTTAAAATCCCAGGAGATCAGCAGTTTTTGGAATAGTCAAACCAGCAGATCTGGCACTAATGAACGTTTTCTGCATTGCACTGCAGTGGCTTGATTTACTGATTGGATAATTACTTGAATGAGCAGGCATACAGGTTTTCCTGATAAAAAAAAAAGACTGAGTGAGTGCAGAAAGGCTTGTTGTTATCAATTAAAGTAATTAATTAATTACAGAAAAAAACAAGGGACGCTGATGAACTATGGACCAGAAAATTGCTCTCATCAGCATATGGGGTGCTTTAAAAGCAGTGGAAGTAGCTTTTTGCTTCTCTAAATTTAGGACTGAGTATTCTAACTGAGCACTCCCTTTATCTTGGGGGAAAATTTGGAAAAAGTGTTCTATATATACGATCTGGTTACGGGGAGGAACATTGAACTCATTGTTGTGTTCAGGAAACCAGTTTGAGATGACTTTTGCTTTGTGTCATGGTGGATTATCATCCTGTAAGAAGCCATAGGAAGATCGTCACTTGTGCCAATGAGGAGATGCACATGGTCAGCAACAATACTCAAATAAACAATTGCAATATGGATTATTATTAAATGCTTAAATGTGCAAGAAAAACATTCCCCACACGATTACACCACCTCCACCAGTCTGGACTGTTGGCAGAAGACTGGTTGGGTCCATGGATTCATGTTGTTGGCACCAAATGTAACACTTTTTGCCTTAGAAATCAAAGTTCCTTAAGTCTATGTTTCAGCTGTTCAGTGTTTCTGAGTCTGTGCCCACCCCAGCTTCAGCTTTCTGTTCTTGGCTGACAGAAGTGGAACTTGGCAGGTTTTTATGCTGTTGTAGCCTGTACACTTAAAGTTTCAGGGTGTTGTGCAGTCTAAAATGCATTTGTAGTTGCAAGAAATGTTCAGACTGCTTATGTGATTTCCTGTTGCCTTCTCTGTCAGCTGAAACCAGTCTGGATATTCTTTGTTGAGCTCTCTCCTCAAAGGATTTCTGTCCACAGGACTGCTTGCCACTGGGTGTTTTTTTTTTTGCACCATTTTGTGTACACTCTAGAGATTGTGATGTATGAAAATCCCAGATGATCAGCAGTTACAGAAATATCCCATGGTTAAAAAAAATGGAGATCACATTTTTCCCCACATTCTGATGGTTTATGTGAGCCTTACCCATAGCTGCTGGCCCACATCTATATGGTTTGATGGGTTTCACTGCTGCCACATCATTGGCTGATTAGATAATTTCATGAGTTGTGCAGGTGTATAGGTGTTCTTAAAGTGTTAGTGTGTGTATATTCCTGCATTGTTTAAAAATGTAAAATGATTCATATTCATTCTTATTATATTTATTATATTTTTCATACTACTACATGTCGGTGTCTTCTGCTACACTCATGTCTGGAACTATTTACGAATTCTTAGCGATTTGGTGTTAAATTTTGATGCTAGATTTTATTATTTGGGTTCTTTATCGTTCTTACAGGTATCTACTTGTGTTTTTATTTTGTAGTACACCATTGATTCTCATGGAGAGGGTTTGTCCTTTAACCACAATCTGGACTGTGGCACCCATAGTAAAGGGCAGGACGGCTCCTACACCAGCCACCAAGGGGTGCTAGAATTGATGGACTCCTCAGATCAGCAGTTCCTCAACCCCAGTCAGATCCAGAATTATGGTACTGGGCGCCACCTTGTCCCAAACATCATACTGACTGGTGCGTGCGTGCGTGCGTGTGTGTGTGTGTGTGTGTGTTTTAACTCAGTTTTAGTCTATTCTAAAGACATTATATGTGAACTTAAATCCACATTTTAAACCTTTTTATTATGTACCACAATGTATTCCTTGTAAAGTAGGGGCACAGGAGTGCATTAACATTGTTCAGTTCTCATGAGCAGCATTCTCATGATTTACCATAAAAAGAAATTGTGATTAAATATGATCTCATTCGGAAACTAACCAAAATAAAAAAAGACAGGAAAATGGGCATTTCCACCAATTATAAGTTAGAGAAGAATGTGAAAGGGCGTAATATTACCAGACAGCAGATGCTTGTCAGCAGTGACACTGAATAAAATGAGCTGTTTGGTGGGTTATTAAGTGATTTTGCAGCAGATTTTCACTATTATTCTTTTATAAACGTGTGTCTAATGTTTGCTTTGCAAAATAAAAATTATTATTCTTATTAGCATTAATAATAAAGTGTTAGATTTAGAACATCAGTCGGGAGTGTATGTGTGAAAGAAAGAAAAGGGGTGGGACTTTCCAATCAGTGTCCAGTAATATTTGCAAGTTGATTAACACCTGCACATTCTAGATTAGTGAACTACATATACAAAAGTATTGGGACAACTGACTTTTTGAGCAGTATGGGGTTCTTTTTTTGACCCCTACCACAGTTGGATAGGATGTCTGACGTGGTAGCATTTACATTTTATTCTGCATTTCCTGGTGTTGCCATGTTAATTTAGCCTGTCATTTATTGTATATGTTCATAAATCTTAAATACTGAATAGCCATGAATAGAAAAGTTTGCCGTAATCTTCTGGTTTTTGTTTCACAGGAGACTCTCCTCCTGGTTTGTCTAAAGAGATCACCAGTGCTTTGTCTGGAGTGCCAGGCTTTGAGGTGGACCCATTCTCTTCAGACGATGCTCTCAGGATGGAGCCCCTGGCTCTTGATGGCCTCAGCATGCTCACCGATGGAGACTTGATGCTGGCCGACCCGGCCGTGGAGGACTCCTTTCGCTCTGACCGACTCAAATGAACAAGAGAAGGGTGGTTGGAACGTTAAGGAGTCGGGAGACATCCATGCAATCTGCGAGTAAGAAGAATGAAGTCTATAAGGCATTCCATTGGGATTTCTCCTCACTCTCCACTTAGGCTTGAAATCTGCTGAAGAGATTCCTGAAAGGGACCAACTATGTTTTTTCATTTTTATTTTATTATTATTTTTTTTTTTAAAAGTGTTAGTTCAGCTCTTTTTGCTCTAAGCCCCATGCACTTGCTGAGAGTTCTCTTCAGATTTAACCATTAATATAGGCATTAGCTTGTCTAAATCCTTTGCATGTTGACATGTGCACTTCAGATTATGTAACGTCAAGCATGCGACGCCAACTCGCCGAAACCGTTAAAAAATGTTTTCTATTTATTGTCCCCCTCAGTGTTGACTTTCGAAAAAACAAACCAAGTGTCCAGCTCAAGCATCTGCCAAAATGACCAACTTTACTGTGTCGCTGTATGTCACCGATTGTATACTTTGCATTGAGGGAATGCCCCTCCACTAAATGAGTATTTATTCATTCCAAGCTAGTGATATAGTGACACTGATTTACTATTTTTTAAAGCCCTGTCATAGAACCAATTTTTTCTTTCAGTCTGCAATTGACTTTAGTCTGCAGTAAAGTGGCTCTGATTTATCAGCAGCCTCTTTTTCCACCAAAGCGTCAGGGGGGAAAAAAGATCAAAAACTCTCTCCACAAATTGATTTTCAAACCGACCAAAATAAGTATGCCTCTAAGTAGATTATATATTTTTTGTGCTTCAGCTGAAGCGAGCCTGCGTCTTTCGGACCTGATGTGACGTGACGTGATAGTGGCCGTGTTTAAAGGCGGCGTGTGTATTCTGATGTCTTTTTTTGTCAGGCTGAACTGGTACACTGGAGCTTGGTTCATGTGAACTAAAAGCTGCAGCCCTGCTAATGTAACTTCAGCATTTGCGCTCAAGCGGCTGTTCTTTTTGTGGTTTGCTTGTCCCTGGCGGATTGTGCCGACAGGTGTTTGTGTGTGTGTGTGTTTGTGCACGAGTACGTGTGCTTTGGAGCTCAAGAATGCAGTCCAAACTTCGGTCACTGTGATACGCACCTCTAACTGCTCCCTCTACCTGCCTTTGCACATACCCCACTCCTGAACAAGGCCATATTCAAAGGACCATGTATTTTATGTAACAAATAGTATGTACTATGATTTTTATTTTTTAACAGAGCAAGTCTAGATGTAAGTGTATATAAATGTATTCCTATAATAATATAAATTTTTAAATTAAGGAAGAGAAGCCTATTTCTGAATAGAATGCACCAAAGCATCATCGTTAAGCAGATTTTTACCGTTTTAAGCCACAGGATACTTGTTTTTTTTGCCGTTTATGTCAGTGTTGTATTGTTTTTTTATGTCTTTTTTTTCATTATTATTATCATGTTTAAATAATTACCTTTGATAATTCTTTAAAAAAAAAATGTACAGTTGCAGTGTTTACTTTCCCTGCACTGCATGTGAAATTGAAGCGTAGGCATATCTCAAATGCAGGAATGTCCACTGCAGAAAAGCTTTTCTTTCTACTGTAACGATAATTCAGAACCGTTGTTTAAGTATACGCGCAAGTCCATAACTTAACAAAACTTTTTATTTTTTATTTTATTATAATGCTTGAGCCTAACAGCTGCTTCGTACCTTAATGGTTTGCCTGATATCTCACCTGCTTATGCTATTAATTGCTGCACCTCTTCATAAACAAAAAACAAACTCTTTATCTAGCACTATTTATACATTTCTAATTCCTCTCAAATTGTGCATAATTATCAAGACATTTTTAAATGCATCCACTTGTTAAATTGGTAAAAGGTTTATTTTTAAGACTAAGAACATAACATAATACATAATACAATTCAGTGAATATGATGGAAGGAAAAAAGAATCAGAAAGAAGAAAGAAAGAAAGAAAGCTGAGTTTAGGATGAAAAGGCTGAATTCACGTTCCGCTTCTGTTTGAGTTTCATAAATATTCATTAAGACCCATTAGGATGATTCGAAGTGTATTCTGTCAGGTCCGTTCTGTAATGGAGAAAGGTGCTAGATTACAGAGCTTTTCAAGCTGTGCTCTCTGGTATTTGCACAGAAATGCATTTTTCTGATTTTCAAATGATTTGCTGAGTACCATTTGGTTGCTAAGCGCTGTGAAATGAAGGGATGGTGGTGTCATAATTGGGAGTTCTGATCCCTCAGATGGATGCAGAATGTGTTGGTCACTTTCTAGGTAGTTCTACTAAAGGCCTAATGTATGTCTATTGCACTTTAACGTGTGCAGGGTTCCGGTGATCAATAATTTTGTCCAACCACAAAAGTTAAGGTTCCTTTGACTCTAGACGCAGTTATACTTTTATATATTTATAAAAAGGTAAAAACTAGTAGACATGCATGCTTAATACAGTGGATATTTGTAGACCCTATTCAACACCACCTCTTGTTCCTGCGGTCTTAAACAAAAGTCCGTAATGCCCTCTTACATATGCAGTGTGTCTTTACATAAAGTAGCCTTATTCCTGCACTAATTTAGATTTATACAAAGACTGCACTTGAAAACAAAGTTGAGGTTTTCAAGCCATTCCTGTGGAGCTGCCATATCGCAAACGTAAAAAAAAAAAATCAATCAATTAATTGTTCTAATGCACTCAAATGATCTGCTGTTTGTGTGAATGTCAGGGTGTGTGGGAGGGAGGGGGTTTGAAACATTTATTATGGACATTTGTGTACGTGATGAGTGGCGAATGTGAGTGCGACATTACTTGCTTGTGCTTTTGTGACGATCAATAGATCAGTATCCCCTCTGTGCCACATCATCATCTGGGATCATCTTGAAAACTAAATTTAGACAATCTTGGTCTGCTCACGATGCATGAAATATATGTTAAAACCAGTGCAGGTCGCATTCTGTGTAGACGATCATTCGGTTTGCAGCATTTTCCACATTCTATAACAGTAGAGCGGTTGACTATTGTTTACAGCTGTGGTACCCACCAGTTATATTTCTCTCGCAACTTTTTCACAGAGCTGTAGGATGAATAAAATTGAGGGCTTTTTTCTAAGAAAAAAAAAAAAAAAAAGGACACCAAGACTGTGATTAGAAATTTATCAGATATTTAGCAAACCAAGGCTTTGTTACTGAGTCCGAACGGAGTATTTTGATCATTTCTACACAATATATGGAAATAATTTTCAGTCATGACTGTGGAAGATATTTTAATAGAATGTGTGCAAAGAATTTTAGAAAAAAAAGATGAGAAAAACAAACCTATTTTTATATGTTACAACTGCATGCCAGGCGGTTATGCACGCTCATGACTTTAATTGCACTGTAGAAATGCGCTTTGGACTTTCTGTCCTCGGTCTATTAAAGGCACTGCCCGCTTCAGTAAGGCGCAGTGCTGTTCTCCGCCAGCAGGGAGCGCAGTGGAACAGCGGGTCAGAGCTGAACACAAACTGATTGTGGTGGGTTTTTTTTTTTTTTTTTCTTTGTTTTTTTTTTGACAGAATTAAAAATGTTATGTTCTTTATTCCGTTTTTTTTCTGTTTCGTCGTGTTTCCAGTCTCTGTTTATATTAAAGTGGAATGTGTGTGTGTGTGTGTATATGTGTGTGTATATATATATATATATATATATATATATATATATATATATATATATATATATATATATATATATATATATATATATATATATATATATATATATATATATATATATATATATATATATATATATATATATATATATATATATATATATATATATGTATGAAACATTTGCTTTATGTCATGCCTTTGCAAACGTTACATTTGCTTTACATTATTTTGATAACCAGGGAATCCATATTTGTTGTAAATAATAAATAAAAATATAGGTGCTTCTAACGGAATATTTTTAAGACTGTATCCTCGTGATATTTTACAAAAAATAAAGAATTTAATTGAATGTGAAACAAGGGCTTTCTGAAATCATTCACTGATGAACCCTTATGCACAGAATACACTACTTTCTTCACTGATCATTTTCCTCTCAGCTTCTGCTTGAAATCACATACTATACCAAATAGTGGTTATTTATTTTAATTAAAAAAAAGAACTGTCAGATTACCATTAAACTTGCTTATCCTCTAACCAAAAATTATTACATTTTTGTATGCATTATTAAATTAAATGTAAAAACAATATTGTTTAGTGTTTCTGCCCATGCTAATCATGATAGTATATACAAGACATGCCCAGACTAGGGCTCTAGGGCAAAAGATATCCCGTTATGAACTTTGATTTTGCCTGTGATGCCATATGAAAACAAGAAAAAAAGGGAAAAAATGGTATTTGAAAAAACAAGGGCAGCGTCATGTCTTTTTTTAGTTGTCACTGAACAGTTTTAGGCATTGAATTTTATTTGTACAATAAACTGGACTGTTTCTCATTGAACTATTAAGTTTAACTGAACTGGAACTTTAGAAATAAAGCTGTATTAGTTTACTAGTTTATTTATTAGTTTAGTTTAGTAGTTAATAGTTTAGTCTAATAGTATTTATTAGTTTAGGTTGGTCTTAGTATGTATTAGTTTATTATATTAGTATGTATTAATTTATTATAATATTAGTATGTAGTATATAATAATATTAGTATGTATTAGTTTATTATATTAGTATGTATTAATTTATTATAATATCAGTATGTAGTAGTTTATAATAATATTAGTATGTATTAATTTAGTATAATATTAGTATGTATTAGTTTATTATATTCGTATGTATTAATTTAGCATAATATTAGTTTAGTATTAGTGTTTATTTACTTTAGTATTGGTATTTATTTAGTATTAATGTTTTATCATAGTGTTATTATATTATTTTAGAGTCATGTTTTCTGTTTGTTTATTTTGAAATATTTTAAAATAATGAACGAGATATAACTTGTGTACTTTAATGTGAATATAAAGTTTGCTTTAATTATTATGTAACATTTCTTTTCCGCTCACTGCTTAAGAGGAAACGGTTTTTTTACTCTTTATAGGAAAAGTCCAGGCCTCTCGTGTGTACAGTGTGTGGATGGAGTTCTCCTCCTGGCCTGCAAGTGTCGCTGTGTCGTTTCAGCGGCGCCTCCTACGGCTAGAGAGCAGCAGCGCTCTGTCGTATTTGCCTTTTAATATATTTCTGTATTGTGTGTGTATGAAGTTGCTGATGGCTGATGGCAGAGGGCTGTAGGAGCTGTGCGGACTCAGAGCTCAAGCGGAAATCAACGACAAAGAAACCACAGCGGATTTATTTCTAGCTCTAAAAGCTCGTTGGCTGAAGGAAAGTGAATGTGTCGGTGAGCGGCTCGTCCTCGCAGCTGAGCGGAGATCAGCCTGTATTGTGTTGTGGTGTGTGTGTGTGTGTGTGTGTGTGTGTGTGTGTGTGTGTGTGTGTGTGTGTTGTTGATCGGTGTTCTGAGCGGCCGAATGGACGAGCCAGGCTTTAATATGACCTAAGCGTCTTCTCTCCGGAGATGTCACTTAACACCGCGCTGTGTCTGCTCCCAGCACAGGTCAAGTGGTAAGTAAATGTATTTATTCAACACGGAATTAAAACAGAGTGTCGGGTTTTTCTTCTTTTTTCAGTGTCTTTTTGGTTTCCTTTTTTCCTTTTCCCCGAGCTGGAGCTGGTGATTATATTGAGTGCGTTACGGAGATGTTGCTCTGCTGGGGGGCAGAATGACAGAAAGAACCTGTGAGCACGTATTTGTCACTGTGTGGACACGAGAGCAGCAACATATCTATTAATAAATAAACAAACCCAATCAAACGAATAAATAAGAAAGAAAAACACGCTTAGATTGGATCAGACGAGGTTTTGGTTTACTCAGTGTTTCTGCAGCACTCAGCATCACTTCTCTCCAACACCTCGCTCCTTCATCTATGTTCAGTCTATTATTGACTTATGAAATGTTTATAAGAGTGTTATGACATATCCCTTTTGGATTCAATATTACAGGACAATACCATATACCAATTTTACTGAAATTACCTCTCGCTCTGGTCTTGCAACTGTTTCCATTCCAGTCCTTGAAGCTCAATTCCTCCCAGTGTCTACGCTTCAAAACCATAGCAGCTGCTGATGCTTTATGAAATGCTGAACTTTAGTCCAGACTACAGGCAACATCCTGAATAGTGTGATCGGATTTCTGTATAAAGACCTGTAGAGTATTGGCTCTGGGATCTGCATCTAAACTACAGTAAGCTACACACTCTCAGATACACGCATGTAAGTCACGTGGACGTGGGCTGTGGCGTGGGTTAACAGGAAGACAGTGCTCCAGTAGAATAGGTTTCGAGTGCGTTGAGAGTGTTTGTAGTTAATCCACGCGGTCTCGTTTTCATCCGATAGACAGGCTTTAACGTGTGTCACACATCGATATCTTTTTATTTTGAAGTATTCGAGCGAGTATTCAGCGTTCCTGCTTTTATAAGTCCATCGATTGTGTCGTCCAATACATTTTTGTGCTTAATCGATTGCTTATTTTATCTCTGTACGTTTGCTAGAGCGAAGTAAAAATCTATCAAAGTGTAGATGCTGATCCTCAGCTCGGGTTGTGGTCTCTGTACAAAGTTTCTCATGTTCTCCTTGATTTTGTGTAGGTTTCTTTTTTTTTTTTGGAGTTCCTCTTCAAACATCCCTAAACAATTGCTGTCAGCAGATTGCCTGTGTGAAATTGCCCTTAGGTGCAAGTGTGTACAAATGTGTGCTTGCAGGTGGTCACTTGTGATGGACTGGCGTCCCATCCAGGGTGTATTCGTGCCTAAAGTGTTTCTAGGTCAGGCTTCAGATTCTCCATTACTAGTAGTAAATATATCTATACGAAAATATACAACTTTCTTTCGGCTTCTCCCGTTAGGGGTCGCCACTGCAGATCATCCGCATGTTTGATTTGGCACAGGTTTTTACGCTGGATGCCCTTCCTAACGCAACCCCTCCCATTTATCCGGGCTTGGGATCAGCACTAAGAGTGGCTGGGGTCGGTTCCCTGACTGGGGATCGAATCCGGGAAGCAGCGGTGAGAGCGCCGCATCCTAACTACTAGACCACCAGGGAACTATCTAGATATGGTGAAGATGTTTATCATCACGACGTGATATGTTGTTAATCAGCACATCTACACCCTCACCAGTGTAAACTAATATGTCAAAAGTTTTGAGCTCCGGGTTGGACGAAGGCGTAGTGAGCAAAAATATAAATTTGACAGGAACAACCCAACCGAGCTGAAACAGCTTGATGCCGTATTCTGTGGGTTTGGTTGCTAGAAAGTAACTCGGAAATTGTTCGAAAATGACATATTAGGTTTCACAGATACAACAAACAATCCCTCAACTCCACTCCAGTTTCCTAGGTGTTTTATCACGAGGAAAATTGATGCAAAAAATGAAATGTTCTGAGCTGCTTTACGCAAGTTGGACAGATGTAACGTGTCCGTGTCTGATTTCGTTAGTGCACTGGTGTTTGTGTAAAATTATCCCACGTTACTGTGACCCCTAATTTACCATAAATAACTTCCATATGCAAGTCTAAAGCCAACACAAGCGCCACAGCTGGAGCGAACAGTATCTGCCACTTCTTCAACCCATCTCGCACAGATACAGCTGCAGATTGAGCTGCATGCTCATTGCACAGGAAAAGTCATCTGTTGCACAGCTGATGTCGTTTGAGGAACTGAACTTTTGAAAGTGCTTAGATGGATCTAAAAATGAGTGCTAGAGGAAATAACACATTCACCCAAAAAGTTTTGGATGAGGAACTTGTGCCGCTTGACACAAACGGAGGTGAAAGATGAATGGTGACATCTTTAAATAAACACCACACACAAACCCGCAGTCTTCAGGTGCAGTGTCATGTATGTACAGTATACCCATAATGTCATGGGTTCTATAATTGAACTCTAACAAGACTAAACCATTTTGGAGAACATTCAGTTGCATGTAAGCAAGTTCCTGATCCGTGTTTGATGTTCTACCATCATAAGCAAATCTGGAAAAATAGCAACATATAGTGATAGTATTGAGCTTTAGCAAGTGTAAGTAACTGTTTTACTCTTTGAAGATATGTACAGATATTTAAATGTTTGTCTGCAATTCGATAGTTTGTATACAATAAATCATTTGTTATCATCCTAATAATAGTTCAACAGTAATGGTTATAGTACAGGTAATAACATTAATATATTAAGCAACTACACACTATGATGCAAAGAATGTAACTTGGAGTGGAAATAGTGTCTTGTTTCGGGAACACTGGACACGAGCCTAGAATACAACCTTAATGGGACACCAGTCCATTTTACAGCATCACTCGCACGCACATTCACATTCACACACTGGGACTGCTTTTTTTTTTGTTTATTTGTTTTTTTGGAGGAAACTGGAACCCCACAGAGATTTTGATTAGATAGTAACCCAAACTCAGAATCGAACCATAGACACTGGAACTGTGAGGCAGCAGTACGGCCCTCTGCATTGCTCTGAGTTAAATTGTCTATTTGAAATAAAAAAAAATTGGTTCCTTCAGGGGATCTTTTGTGAGTCTTGGCACGACGACACTTTTTTATTATCCAACACATCAGAGCGGCACCAGCTGGACTTCAGAATGGAAACTTTTCTCATTTACTCAAAATATATATATATTAGAGCTGCCAATCGATTTAAACGCGATTAATTATGGTGTTTTAATGTAAATCATCAGGACACCAAATGGAACTTTTGCTGTTTCCATACAGACGGTTTTTATTGCCAGATGTGTGCATAATGGCGAATTTTGGTGCTTGATTTAAGACATTAAGACGCATCCAAACAAATGTTTACTGATTGATAATTCTAAAAAAAAAATAGTTTTTATATATACAGTTAATTCGCGGTTCAGGAAATTTGCGGGTTCTCATTCGGAATCTAATTAACAGCTAGTTGGGGGTTGATCTTAAAATTTGTGGGAATCCGCAGCCGGACCGAATGTTCAGGAACGTTAGAAATAACATTCTAAACGATGTATTTGGTCAAATACTGTACACACTTTCCGTTTTTTTAAAGTGACATAATGTCTAGATTAATTCATTAAAGTACCATTGGGGCTGTGGGTGCGTCCAACATTTGTGGATTTTTGGAACTCGCGTAACCCCCCGTGGGGACCACTGTATATCTGAGTAAAGAAGAATGAAGGTTTTAATTTAGCCTCTTTTATATTTATTTATTTATATTTTTAATAAAAAACGTTCTAATATATATTCTTATCAATTCTGTTCTGCACTAATGTTCCACTAGATTTTGGCGAGTGTCTGTGGAGATTTGTGCTCATTCAGCTACAAGGGCATTCGTAATGTCAGGTACTGATGTAGGTGATGAGACCTGGGGTGCAGTCAGCGTTCCAATTTATTCCAAAGGTGTCCAACAGGGTTGAGGTCAGAGCTCTGTAATTGGTCACTCCAACAAACATTCGAAATTCGAAAACGTTTTCATTTCCTCAATGTAAAACATTTTTTTACAGCATAAAATAAATAATAAAATATTTGTATATAATATGATTGACAACAGATTGTTAGAATGATAAATGTTTTCCATGCTGTTCATTTTCCCATCGCAGCATTTATCCAGCGACAGCTGTTATCGCACTTCGTATAGCCGTGTAGTGTCCAATTAGTTTCCTATTAGTTTTCAGTTAGTTGGTTCCTGTTATCACTTACATTTTGACAGATTGGTACAGTGGGACAGCGCATGTAGGACGTTTTGGAGACAAGGTGAGGGAGGCGAGACTGAGATGGTTTGGACATGTGCAGAGGAGGGACATGGGGTATATCGGTAGGAGAATGCTGATGATCGAGCCACCAGGAAGGAGAAAAAGAGGAAGGCCATGGAGGAGGTTAATGGATGTGGTGAGGAAAGACATGCAGGTAGTTGGTTTGAAAGAGGCAGATGTAGAGTGCAATTTGAAAAGTTATGTCTTCATGTCTTGAACAGCTGCTTTTTTTTTTATCTGTTCATTGTTGTTAGGGCAACAGTGACAGCTGAAAGAGTCAACAGCACCGTGGTATAAATGTGCTATATGCATTCTCACACTTCATTACACCATGCACAAAATGTAAAGTGTGATGTCGGTTGTCTTGTGTCATTCTAACTATAGCTAGAGCTACAGCATCCGCGCATTCAGGTACACATACAGTAACACTGCAATTGCAAACTTTCTCAGACAGACAAACGTAGTTCCTTCTGTACATATTATCCACACTATCATCTCTAACATCCATTATACCGAGGCAACGATTTGCAGAATGAAAAGTGTCTCTTTCTTTCTGCAAGTGAAGTGGTGTGTGTGAGCAGCACTAGCCTTTGGCAGGTCATAAGTTGTGTTTAGTTTAACATGATACGGTTGTGTGAATGTGGATGATATTCACTAAAATATGTCACTTCCAGTTACACAGCTCGCCGTAGCAAATCGGACTAGTTCAGCACAAAATCAATCCTGTAGATGACTTAAAATAAACCCACACTTCTTGTTTTTTTTTCTTTTTTTCTGCTTTCACACTCTCACTTTCTTTTTTGTTACACTCATCCCTTTTGCTTCCTAATCGAGGCCAGCTGTGGTTCTCCAGAACAGCAGTGTCTTTCAGCTGTGATTGATTGATACAAGTTCTTTAGCAGTACTTAATTCGAGGATGAAGGAAGAAAATACATTGAGTGCCATTTAATACTAATATTCAGCTGATTTTATTAAAAAAAGCTTTGGAATGCTTTTTTTTTTTTCCCACTTTGCAGTTCACACAAATCACTTCTATGTTAAATACAATGTAATAAATTCAGTCATAACAAAAAAAAAAAAATCCGAGATTATACTGAGATTATACTGAGATTATACTGAGAGGAAAATCCGTTTGCAGTCGTTGCCAGATTGGATTACAGTGCACAAAAAACCCTATTTCATCCAGCTATACTGACATTGAAATTTCCCCACTGTGGGACAAATAAAAGTATATCTTATCTTATTTTTTAACAAGATAAATTACAGAAACTCAGTACAGAAAGACTGAGTATTGCTGCTAGTAGAAAAGTTTTTTTGCTATTGGCTATATGTATGTTTGCAGAGGTTGAATGTCACATTATGGGAAGTATAAAAGGGAAAATCCTACAGGGTATTTATCAGTGCAAATGTGAAAGGTTACACATCTTTAATTAAAGAGCACAATAAACATTACCCAATGAAATTCTGATCCTTCAGAGAGACTCTGGTTCCACATAGAGACCTGTAATCTATCGATAGTCAATAGTGCCAAATATTTACCACCGAATTTGACGCGCATTCGCAAGTCTGTGTTGAAAACATGGCTTTGAGGACACGGTTCTAGTGTGCTTCTTCCTGTTTGCTCTTCAATCCGCTGCATAACACTTTTGCCAGATCAGAAACAGGCTCCGCCACTTGTCAAGTCGAGTCAAGAGCTTTTTATTGTCATTTCATCCATATATAGATGACACAGTAGACAGCAAAATGAGACAACGTTCTCCAGAACAATAGTGCTACATAAACAACATCAAATTGTATGTAAGAGTAGTCGTGCCAAAGTTCATGGCTTGTGTAGGGATCGTCCTGGTGCTTGAATTTGACATACACTGGGTAAAATGATGTGATATGTGAGTCAAGAGCTGGAGTTCATGTTCATGAAAACAGCGTATCCTAATATGGTCTTCTGCTGTTGTAGCTCACCCACCTTAAGGTTTGATATTTTGTGCATGCTGGGATATTTTTCTTAGCAATAACACAAATTATTAAATCCTCTCTGCCAGCTCAAACCAATGTGCCCATTTTCTTCTGACGTTTCTCATCACCAATAGGCTTCACCCCACAGAACCTTTGGTCACTCAGTGTTTTTTTTTTTCCCCCAGAAGTTTCTAAAGTACTAAAATCTAGTGCGTCCATCCCATGATCACAAAGCTCACATTTCTCCCCATTCTGAGGTTTGATGTGAACATCAACTGAAGGTTATTGTGATTTGTATGATCGCATGGATTGTTGCACATTGTGATGTGCATGTATGAACAGGTGTAATTTTTAAGGTAGAGGGCGACTTTAGTGTAGATCAGATCAGAACGTACTACAGTGCTTTTTGTTGATAACTTTTGAACAGTGAGTCCATATTTCCCGTAAACGCTTTATCTCGGTCACAGTCGTGAGGGATCCAGCTGTTATCCCAGTGACACCGAGTGTGAGGTGAGAATTCATTCCAGTCCAGAGTCACAGGAAGCACATGGACATGGAAAGAGAGGAACTCGAATTGAGGATCAGACTGAAGCCACCACCTACACTACCGAACACGTATATTAATTATAAAACACGTTTCTATTTAGGGGAATTTGTGTATTGACATTTTTATTAGGGTCTACCTTGAAGTCTTTCAGCAAGCAAAGCATAATCGATTAAAAAACAAACAAAAAAAAAAAACAGCCTGTCCTTAATCTTCTGTTGTGTATTCTGGGAAAAGTGTCCTGCACTCTCTGATGTCTCCTGTAGACCATTTCATCGGCCGTTCATTCTTGTAAGGAAATGACGTCTTTGGTCCTTGGACTACTTTTACCTAAAACAAACAACACGTACTGAATGAGAATTGAATATGAAAGATTAAAAAAAAAAGACACGTTTAGCCAACATTGTATTACACACAGGGCTCAGATGAAGCATTTAAACCCTCTCACACACACTTTCCACCGCACTTCAACTAATCTAACCACAAACATTTCAAAACGTTTGAAATCATTATGCGTGCAATAACTTATGGTGGAACACAACAATTGGTTGTGTAATTTTGCGTGGTGTTCTACACTTCACTGTTCTTTCCCCGAGCGCGTGCGTTCGTGGGTTCTTGGCTTTGCTCCGCCCATCGGTTTCTCACCACTGCAGTTCGGACAGGGGGTTTGGGAAGATCGCAGCACTTAGTTTATTAAACATCGGGAGGTGAAACTCATTAATTAACCACAGCGGATTAAACAGATAATCTAATCTCTCTCTCTCTCAACTCATGCACAGACTCGTCTTTCCCTCGATTCTCAATCACTGTTCTCGCGCTATTATCTCCAGATCTTTTTTAATTTAAATGTTTAAATCTGTAGTACATTATTTACATTATCTATTACAATTTAAATAGAATTTAGTTTAGCAAAGTAATTAATTATTAGCATAGATTTTTATTAGCATAGACATAAAGGACATGCAAGTGCAACGCGCACTAATAACCTCCCCGGTTACCATAGCAACGAACCAACCGGGACGTTTTTAAACCACAGTGGACCCTCCAACTCCAACCCTCACCAACACACAAGATGAACACTTTCCACATTGTCCGCTAAGTAAGTAATTGTAGGCATCCCGACTCTTTACCGCTTCTCGTGTAAACCCAATGTTCTGAGTAAAAATTGATTAAAGGGTCCGGCATTTCCGTCCGTCTATTTTTTTTACTTTTATAAATATCCTCCCTGTTTTGTTTTAGCTACATTTAAAAAGTACGTGTCAATTTGTTTTGACAGATTCGCCACAAAATGCTTTATGACATGCGCAGTATCATCACAACGCGTTTGTTATTGTTTACTTCCTTGAAATTATCAATATGGCTGAGCAGTTTAATTCTGAAAGTGGCTTTAAATAGAGATGAATGCAGTCAATCAGTACAAATTAAAGTGGAAGTGTTGTTCTGTAATTGCTTAATTATTCTGGCTCTGAAACCTCATTTAGTCACAGGGCATTTCCAGATGTGTGTGACTCGTTATTATGTTTACATTGTTTGCTTTATTTCTTAAAATATGCTCACAGATTAGAAGCCTGATTAAAATGCTGACCCTGACCGGGTATTTACTAAGAATGAATGAACCGAAAGGCATGCCATGTTGAATAATGTTGCTTTTGTTTGTCCGACGAGCTTCCTATCTGATCTTTTGCTTGCGTCCGAATAAAAGTTTCAAGATCTTTTTTTTTTCATGCAAATGTCTTGTTACATCCTGCAGCATTCCGGCAATGATGCAAATCTCCTGGTTTGCTGTATGTGTAGGAGCAGGAGCAGCTCAGTGATTAATTACAGCAGATCAAGCTATGTTTGCAGTATTGCTTGTTAAGTGATGACACTGGGGAGAAGATGCTGCTAATGATGTGATGTTCGTCAGGCCTCACCCTGAAGCACTCTTTGTGTTATGGTACCAAAGGCTTGAAGAGATGGCTAGGTCCACCAAGACTGATCAGTCTGTAGTACAGTACAGTATTGTGGTTATGTGCCTGTGAGGGAAAGACTGCTATTTGTTTGTGATGCAGCAGTAATAATGTGGGTGTCACTATGTCAGCTTGGGCCTACCCAACCCCCTCTCTTACACACACACACACACACACACACACACACACACACACACACACACACACACACACACACACACACACAGTTCCTGACACCTCCTGTTCTGTTTAAACATGCACGCACTCTCTGAATGGCTTCTCTGTCACCCTTCTTCACTTCCTCTGTCAGCACACATTCTGGGTCGACCCAAAGTATCTCACATCATTTATTCAAGAAGAGCTTTTGATTCAGTTTTCCTGTTTAGTTAAATGTCTAGTTGTGCTTTGCTCAATAATATGCCGAACCATTTATAAGAATGTATTACAGTCTGTGTGTGTTTTTATGAGTTTGTTGTGACTGGTAGGTGTTTTAGCTGTTATCAGCCGCTTCCACCTTCAGCAACAGGCAGGGGAATTCATCTTGCACACGCACGCTCACGCATGCATGCACGCGCACACACACACACACACACACACACACACACACACACACACACACACATTCATTTTAAAACTCTACAGCACACTTGGATGATTTTGGGTTCACATATGCATTCACCTTTAAATGTCATACAGGTTTCCTGTGTGGCTGTGTGTCAGTGTCTTTGATCTTGTTTTTGCTTTTTTTTTTTTTCCGTTAAAACTATATTTGTGACACATTTCAGACTTTCAAGCCATTAGTCTGTGGTTAAAGAAAGATTGCCTGTACTGGCCCATTTACAGTGTACGTGTGTCAGATATCGGGTGTGTGTCTGAGGCATAAAACACCGATAGTTTGATTCAATAAAAAAGAAAGCTAGAAATACTGTCTATGACAACACATACCTGCAGCGATAAGATGCATCAATAAAAAGCATTCAAAAAGCAAGAGCTTCTGTTTGGCGGGTTTACTCAACTGAATTGTTGACGTTTCGGCTTCAGGGTTAAGAACTTTATCGTTTATCTTTTTTTTTTTTTTTATGCCTTTGGAAGGTGAAGAAACGCATGCATTATGCAGCTTTGATGGTTTTGTGGCCCTATGCAGTAACCATAATAGGCATTGATATTGTACACTGTGTTGTTATCTCGACTCTCTTTGTGTGCTTATTTCACAGCAGGATTGAACGCTTAAATCTGATGGTTAGACATTGTGTTATTTTTGCAGAACAGCGTGGCTCAGGAAGCATGATCTGACTATAACAAAAACATAGGTTCATGATTGTTGTAACACAGTTTCTATAGAAACAGTTAATATGTTGGGTCTTGTATGGTGGATTCCCAGTATAATAAACAAATTTATAAAATGTTTGTTTAATATATAATTGCTGATGTGGTGACATTTTGCAAAGGAAACATGTAGTCAACATTTACGGAAGTAGCCTTAGTTATACAGTTTCCCAGCTCAGAAAAGTCTTCAGGATATTGCATTTTTTTTTTTAGAGAGACAGAGAGAAGTTGATGAGTGAATGATGTTAAACCATGTTTAGAAAAACCCAAGTAACGTAGCGTTTAGAGATCCACAAAAGCAGAAGTGGAAAAACACACGACAGGCCGTGTTATTATACATAAATAATGCACTTCAGGGAGTAGCACATCACCGCTTGCGCATCTTTAGACTTATTTATTATCCTCAGCATTTTCCTACTGCTATATACCCCATGCCCCCCTCTGCACATGTCCAAACCATCTCAATCTCACCTCCCTCACCTTGTCTCCAAAATGTCCCACATGTGCTGTCCCTCTAATAAACTCATTTCCTCTCCATCCTCGTCACTCCCAACAAAAACCTCAACATCTTCAGCTCTGCTACCTCCAGCTCCACCTCCTGTCTTTTACTTAATGCCACTGTCTCTAATCCATAAAACATCACAGGTCTCACCACAGTCCTATAAACTTTCCCTTTTACTCGCAGATACTTTTCTATATAGAACCCTAATTCAGGTTATTTGTGTATAAAAGTGTACTTAAAAAATGCAAAAGCTACATATTAAGTTTTACTATCTTTCATTGTGACATTTTATAAAGCTTGTAGTGGCTGCTTGGTGAGGAGCGTATGGGGGATTTCTACATTGAACAAATTTACTCATGCTGGATTTTTTCTGTAAAAAAAAAAAAAACTAAAACAAAAAAACAGCATTGAGTAGGCAAGGTGAAGCAATTTGTGTAAATAAGATAAGATAAACCTTTATTCGTCCCACAGTGGGGAAATTTCTTCAAAATCAACATTTGTATTGTTTTTAATGATAATTGCAGATGGCAAGTTGACAACCAGGATTAAAATTAGCAATATAAAATATAATGCAACATTGTTTTGACAATTTCTGTTTAAAACAAGCATCTAAAATATTTAATTAATTTTATATAATGATTGAATGATATATGCATAAATTTAATATATAAACATTCAAAACAATCATTCGAAATGCAGTAAAGCAGATAATAAAACTGTTGCACCGTTTTAATTGAATCCATCACCATGTCGATGATCGCGAGTCACGGCAGAACAGATCCAACGTGACCGTCCCGAAGTTACAAACAAACACTTCACACAATAGCACTTCATTAAACTACACCATTTTCCCATGATGAGGATTATACAGTTTCTGCTTAACATGCTGATGTTTCACCTTCATCCGTGACACCACTGTGTTTTCTTTTCATGTGCTTGTGCACCACTGTGGTACTTTCATGCCACACAAGCTCCGCTTTGCAGGTTACAGTCTTCTTTGTTGCGTTTAATATTAAATGCTCCCATGTAGGGCTGCAACAACTAATCGATAAAGTTGATAATAACCGATAATGAAATTCGTTGTCAACAAATGCCGTAATCGATTAGTTGGGCTGCTCAAGTTAGTGGTTTCGTGTGATGGCAAGATATCACAGCTGCTTGCAAAATGGTGGCGAGTACAGAGTCAACCAGCAGCTGGAAAAAGTGTGCGTCCCAGGTCATAAAAGGCAACAAAAAAGAAGAACTTTCAGTAAACGATTACATTTTAATTCACTGTTGTGGTTTTTAGTGAAGGTTTAAGCATTTGTACACTAATGCATATTTTCCCCTTTTTATAAATCAAGTATGTTAACTTGCTGAGTTTCATTCCATTTCCTTTTTATAGCGTTTGTCTAAGACAACAGTTATTATCTGTTTTCAAACAGGACTTACTGCAGCTTTACTATGTTCAAATACTTGTTTTCAATGTTTTTATATTTAATTTATGCATATATTATTTAATTATTATTAAAAAAAATCAAATAAATTATATATTCTACATGCTTATATCTTCACAACTGCATAGAAATTTTTTCACCAAAAATTGTCAAATCAATGTTGTATTACATTTTATATAGATTTTTATAAACATGGCATTGCTTAACATTTTTAAGCAACTTGCCATCTGCAATTGTCATTAAAAACAATACAAACTAATCGATAATCGCGTTCGTTGACAACGAATTTCATTATCGATATTATCATTTTTATTGGTTTGTTCCTGCTAATAGCAGCCTTAAAGCTACTATAACTAGGTGCTGCGTATAGCTGCCTTAAAGCTACTATAACTAGGTGCTGCTAATAGCATTCTTAAAGCTACTATAACTAGGTGCTGCTAATAGCATCCTTAAAGCTACTATAACTAGGTGCTGCTAATAGCATCCTTAAAGCTTCTATAACTAGGTGCTGCTAATAGCTGACTTATAGCTACTATAACTAGGTGCTGCTAATAGCATCCTTAAAGCTACTATAACTAGGTGCTGCTAATAGCTGACTTAAAGCCTTAAATTGTCTTGTTTAAAAGTGGATGATTTTAATAAACCTGGTATACATGGTTAGTTGTTAGATATAATGCTGTCAGTTGTATTGAAGCCTGGCCTTCCAAATATGTGAACGATACATAACTAGACTGCGAACACTGCCCGCATATTTGCCGGCGTTTATCTGTGGAATAGCATTTGCACGTGTGAACCTTAAAAAAGCGAAACTTTGCTAAGATCAACTTAAACAAATAGCGAGAGCTTCTGAAGCAGTTTTTTTCACTGTAACCTTTGCGACTGCTTTTCTGTTTTAGTCTTCATTGCACGATCGCTTCGCGCTTCTTTTGTCGAAACGTCACACTGCAGTTCTCTAATTATGTCATCTCACTCGCATGTGTGCTTATTCACACAGCCTAGTGTATGACTGCTCTGGTTCTCAGCTTGTTGCCAGGCAACCATTCTGCCCTAATGAGAGGGGAAGTTGGCCAGAGTGAAGCAGGTGTCGAGCCGATAGCAATGTGGCATATGAATTTTATTCTAGCTACTGGAATTTCAAGAGACTTTAATAAGACTAATGTTCAGGGGTGAGGGATAAGGGACGTCATTTGGCATTAGTTTAAGGTGAGTATAAACATAGAACGTCAACTGAAGTGCAGTGGCACGGCACAAACTGACCGTGATCCAGAAGAGATCTCGAGCGGCATGTCCTCTACGTCAGATTCTGTTTTATGTAAAAAAAATGTATTGTGGTTGCAGTGTTCAGCATACAGTCCCACTGCGTTTACATAACAACTGTAACATAGGACCAAAACATCAATTATGGTCACTTCAGACAGGACAAAGCATGAAACAGATCCCAAATGTGAATCACTGAAGTGTCAAATTGTTTCTAATAAACGGTACTAACAAAAAATGTGTAATGTGTGCCAGTCAATGCTTACATTTTCACAGGTAGTGTTTGTGTAGTTCCTGTGTATTCTGTGGATGGACTAGTTCTGTTCTCTTTAACAGGAAGTAGCAGCCACATTACACCTGTACTCACTTGGGTACACTGTTTTTCTGAAACAGGCAGCTTTTTCTTCGCATATATCTTGGTAGCGTGTCAGGCCTAGGATGAAACACCATGTCTGTAATTTAACTGATCTTTTCACACCAAGGAAGGAGGATGTTTGCGTGACTCACGCCGAGTCTCACTGTCATCATCTAGCCACAACAGGTGTGTCTCCACAGCCACATGGTTTTCTACCACTTCTCTCACGTGGACTTCGCATCCGCTCAATTATCATATAATAATCTTTAAATTGGGCTTGTTAGATTATAATCTATCAATATTTCTTGTGCTGTGTGGATATCATATATCTGTGCGAGTTTGAATGTGTGTGTTATTATAATTTTTTTTAGAGAGTGTGTGTCTCTAGGAAGCAGGTTAGCGTATTCACTTCCTGTGCGAATTAAACCTTGCATGTTGTGCCTTGTGGTCGGCTTTGTAAAAGTATACTGTAGTGATCCTTTGTCTCTTAGTATCTCTGTACTCAGTGAACAGAACAGTTTTATTGAAATACTACGAGTTACGCTTAAATCCACAGACCTCAACTTTGTGCTGGTAAGTTGTAATGGCTGAGTGCTTTTGTATAAATGATGTAAAATGGAGGGCAAATAGGGGCTATGTGGATACATAACAGGATATATGAATGGAGTGGAGGAAGAGTGCAGGGTGAACTTTGGGCCAGCCATCTGTCAGAAAGACAGTGGAACAAGGATAAAAAAAAAAGCTGACAATGAATCCATGAGTAGACAAACTCAACACATATTACAAAAATGGAGTTTTTAATGTTACACTGATAACTGTAACACTTTTTATTCTGCCTGTTACGCACATTGCACTTTTACAGCAGCTGGGGCACTTTAAACTCCGTTTGCAGGCTGCATGAGATGTATGGAGCATCTGTTACTCTGCTTTGCTGTAGCATGCATAGAGGACCAGGAGGAGCAAGTTGCTTCTGAGATTCTGTGCTAAGGCCAAAAACGTGTTTTGTCTACAGCACCTTGAAAAGAAACATTTCTTCTACTGTGTGTGCAAATGTACTTCTTTTCAGACTTTTCTTCCTTTTGTAGTGTTACAACCTGGAATTGAGCTGGACTTATTTTGTATATTTATTATACACCGGCCAGACATAACTTTATAACATTGCGAGCTGTGAGTGAACAACACTGATTATCCATTCATCATGGCACCTGTTAGTTAGTCAGCACATATATAGCAGATAATATAAAGCAGAAATATTAAGCAGCAAATGAACATTTTGTCTTCAAAATTGATGTGTTAGAAGCAGGAAAAATGGGCAAGCGTAAGGATTTGTGCGAGTTTGACCAGGGGCGAATTGTGATGTCTAGACGACTGGGTCAGAGCATCTCCAAAACTGCAGCTTTTGTGGGCTGTTCCTGGTCTGCAGTGCTCAGTATCTATCAAAAGTGTTTCAAGGAAGGAACAGTGATGAACCAGTGACAGGGTCATGGGTGGCTGAGGGTTATTGATGCACAGTGAGAGCAAAGGCTGGTCCTTGTGGTCCGATCCAACAGACGAGCTGCTTTAGCTCAAATTGCTGAAGTTAATGCTGCTAATGCTCAACAGGTCAGGACTGTTTTGGCAACAAAGTAAACAGGTGATCATAATGTTATGTCTGGTCAGTGTATGACTAACACAGTATGTCTAATATCTAATAGTAGAACACACTGAATGCATAAATACTGAGCTCCTGGGACTTATAGGATGTCTCTATCAGTTTTGTTGATACTGAAGTCTGATATTTTTGCTCTAAATTGCTCAAGGTCTGTCATCTTGGAACGTGGTATTTGTTGAATGGCATTTCTTGCCACAGATTTTCAATTAAACTGCATTCTGGGCTTTAGCAGTACCTTAACATCATTGTCCTGTCGGAAGGTAAATCTCTTGCCCAGTCTCAAGTTTTTGCGTAATGTAAGAGACTGAATTTCCTGATCCACCCATCTTGTTCTCACCCCCACTAGTTTTCCGGTCTCTGTTATACCATGGTGCTACCAGCACCATGCTTCACTGTGGATATGTGCTTTCTGTGTAAAGAACAAACTCTACCCAGGAACAAACCCTAACCTGTCTAGGAACCGATGCATTATATTGAAATAACACTGAACCTGTTCGAACCCTGAACAACTGATGTGACTTGTGTTGCAGTGTTCATACAGTAATTGACTATATTACACAATAATTGTAATAGAATACAGCTACAATAATGGATTTAGTGGGATTTCAACATTTCGGTGAATGTAGGGTTGGTTTAACTCCTGCATCAACTCTTTATGCCGTTATATTGTGCCGCTTATAACTGACTATATTTAATATTTTGCTGATTAATCACATCTTTTGCTTTCCAAGGACTCCTTTATTTTAAAGTATCCCCTGTTCATGCTGATTTTATGTTTTGTTTCCTTTTGTTGGAAATCTTTCATCTATATCAAATGTGTTCAGCTTCATTTAGGAGATTTGTTGATTTATTGAATTCCATTAAATTCTTACATAACATTGCATGTTTTAACAGGGATTAATACTCTCTCTCTCTCTCTCTCTCTCTCTCTCTCTCTCTATCTTTCTCTGGTGGATAGATAGGCGGTATGACTGAGGAGAAATGTCCTCAGTTGGTGGATTATTTTGTGGTGGCGGGGCTGGCGGGTGAATCGGCTCCACCAGACGATGAATGCCAGCAGAGAGGCGGCCGTGGTGTAGAGCCCATCAGCGATCTGGCTGTGATCGCCCGTGGCCTTGGAGAAGAGGTGCCTGAAGGTTTCACATGCATCGAGAAGACACTGGGGGGCCATCCAGCTGAGCTCAGCGCCAGCTTCATCAACAACCCACACATGTTCCTCTGCTACAGACGCAGCCATGACAAACCTCCTATTGTGGAGCTTGGGTAGGACACACACACACACACTTATATTTTGCTGAAGCATTTTTAATCTGTATTATAAACTTATCCTTCTTGATCCATCAAATAACACAGACATTGTGCCTGTGGAAATTGTGGATTGGCATCATTTCTGAAAAGCTCTGAATCTTAATCAATAGTTCTCTTATTTTCTCTCATGTCCCAGTGTGCTGTTTGAAGGGAAAGAGGCAGTGAAGCAGGGTTGGTATGTGATTGAGACAACCCCGTACAGCCGCTGTGCCAGTCTGAGCTCAGGAGGCCCTGCCACCCATAAGACGTTCCTCATGTACCGGCGTGCCCCTGACTCGCAGGCCTTAAACACACTGGGGGTGACTGATATCTCGATACTCATGCCCAGTAAGGGAGAAGTGGCACCACACACCTTCTGCAAAGTTGACAAGAACCTGAACACTGGAATGGTACAGTTTTCCCCTGTCCAACATTCAGCGTATTTTTGATTGAGATATTGTTATAAAAATATTCTTTTTTTTTTCTCTTTTTATTGCTCATATATTTGTTTATTTTAGCATATTCTTTGTGTAGCTTCTTTTTCTGTATTTTTGACTTCTGTGGTTTAGGCTTTCCTGTTTTTGAATATCTGTTTTTGAATAAAAAGGGTTTTTTGGCTCTGTGCGCACGTGTGTGTGTATGTGATGTGTTTGTTTTTTTGTGCTTCAGTGGGGCCCGGCTCTGTACCTGTGCTATAAGCGGGCTGTCGCAAAAGCCAACGCCCTTGTGTATGAGGCAGGTGAGTGAGATTTTTTTTTGTCTCTGTTTCAAGTGGTTATAACCAAACCATTCGCAAGCTCTGGGGTTTGAGGTCAGGTACAGGTAAAGAGAAGTGAAATAGCAGAAATTAAGACTATACTAGAGCCTTTCCCTGGAATTGTTGTTTCAGTGGACTTCTCACTTAGGTCAGTTGACCTCTTTTTGGTGACAGCAGTAGCTAGTTCTCTTTAAACACTACATTGTGTGATGATGCATATGTGTGTGTGACTTTCAGGGCTGATCAGTCGTTACCCCGAGCAGGATCTTGAGTCGTTTGCATTGCCGGACTCAGTCCCTGTCTTCTGTCTGCCCATGGGCGTCACTGTAGAGAGCTGGCCACTTAATACTAAGTACCAACTCCCTGTCTTCTCCACCTTTGTTCTCACCGCTGCGTCTGGAGATAAGGTTAGCTACTCTACCTCTGCCTGAAGGTTCTCTCACCTCTTCCCCTATCTATTAATGTTTAGATGTGCAAAACATTTTTGTAATTTATGCTGCTAATATCTTAGGACCAGTTTTTTCTAATCTAATAATTAAAATCTAATCTCTACTTCTGTCTATTGTTCTGATTTACTGTCTCTTTTCTCTATCAGGTTTATGGAGCTGCTATCCAGTTCTATGAGGCGTACCCACGGGAGGCTCTGTCTGAAAGGCAGCAGGTGCGGCTTGGGCTGGTCAGTGTAGTAGACCGTCGACCCATCACCAACCGCATGGTGCAGGTGAAGAAGAGCGTGTGTGTGCTTTCGCACTGGCCGTTCTTCACCGTCTTCCAGAAGTTTCTCACTTTCATCTATCGCTATTCCATCTCTGGACCTCATGTACTGCCCATTGAGAAGTGAGTGTAAGAGTATACATAAAAGCATAATCTTTTTCCTTTAGAAATGATATGATTTCTAATCCACTGGCTTCTAATTTTTTGGGAGTGTGTTTGTCCAGTTTATTGCCCAGACTGATTCCATTTCATTTTTCATTTCGAATAGTGCGTCTATAATGTATAGAGTTACAAGCCATTTTGTGCATGTCATCTAATTGTTGGTAATAAGAATACAGGAATTCTGATCTGGGTTTAATTTTTTGGGGGGGTTTATGCCCAGGCGAGCTCTGATTAAAGTGGGCATTGGTCTCTTTTTACAGGCATATCTCCAGTTTCATGCACAACGTGCCCTTCCCTTCACCGCAGCGACCGCGCATTCTAGTACAGGTGAGACTAAAACACTGCATTAACGGGGGGGTTACAGTAGAACTACGACCGGTACACATTCAGAACTCCAATATACATCAACATGATGACAAATAAGACGTGAATTAGACTGTCAATGCTTTTCCTATTTTTCTGGAGTTGAGTGTGGTGCATATATCACTAACCACCTCACTACCTCCACAGGAGTTTGAAGGTATCACTGCTTAAAGACCGCACAGACGAGCTACAGGGTAACGGAGGGTTCTATGATGCCTCAGTATAATCAGTAGAGATTTAGCTCAATTATTTTTCTGATCCCAGCAAATACAAATCCTAATGCAATCAGAATCATTTGTGGATTTGCATTCAGTTTACATAAAATGCTTGATTCTACAATTGATGAGCAGGGAATAATTTGGGTGAAGCATGGGTGAAGATGACATTGTGTTGATGGAGCAGCAGATGAAGTCAACAGTGATGCAATGCAGTCATGTTACATGTGTATAATTATATTGTTTTTGGTTTTGTGTTTTTAAAGCTGTCTCCATATGATAACCTCCTACTGTGCCAGCCAGTGTCCTCACCCTTACCACTGAGGTAAACCTGGTCCTCTTGGTTTAGTTCATTTTGCACATGTTCATTTTTGATCTGCGTTCATGTTTGAGAAATGTTAGTCAGTCTAACAATCCTAAATATGTGCCGTGTGCCTGCAGCGGTGCCAGCTTTGTAAAACTTCTACAGAATCTGGGGCCGGAGAACGCATGTACCCTGCTGTTGGCTGTTCTCATTGAGCACAAGCTGCTGCTACATTCCCTCCGGCCAGATGTGTTGACCTCCGTCAGTGAAGCCCTGGTGTCGGTCAGGACCGCCATTTTATTCACACTTTCTGTACCTCTGTGTGCTCGGTTTAATATTATGTGCTAAAATAAGATTTCAATGATTATATTTTGGATATGTTTCTGCAGTGCATTTGTGTTTGATTTTTAAAATTAGCAATGTAATCCCTATTTTAGATGACATTTCCTTTGCGTTGGCCCTGTCCTTACATCCCATTATGCCCGCTACGGTGTGCAGATGTGCTATGTGCCCCAATGCCCTTCATCGTGGGTGTTCACTCCAGCTATTTTGACCTGTACGACCCTCCTTCAGATGTGGTGTGTGTGGACCTTGACACCAACACTATTTTCCAGTGAGTCATTTTGCTTGTTGTCCTGGCAACCAAAGACACAACAGTCCAGTGTGCTCATGCTGCAAATGTATGGCTCTTAGTGTAGCACAATGAAACAGAAAGAACACTACTATCATTATTCTGAAAGCACAAATTAATAATAAATCAGCAGTTCATGTTTATTACTGTGGACAACAGAGAAAAACCGAATGACATATCTTTCAGATCAGAAGACAAGAAACCCTTTTCGTGGAAATCTTTACCCAGGAAACATGCAAAAATCCTACTCAACTCACTCACCCACCTGCACAAAACGTTGGAGAAAAGTAAGTATAAAGATTCAACACAAAAATAAATCTGTCATACATGTCAATATAAAATATACAGGAGTGTAAATGGATTGCTTTCTCTGTAGTCTGTACCCCTGGTCAAGAGGAGGCCACTCTGGAGTTCTTGCTGACAGATTACGATCTGATCTATGGACGGCAAAAGCAGCTCGAGCTGGAGATCCAGGAGGCCTTTTTGCGCTTTATGAGCTGCCTTCTAAAAGGCTACCGCTCCTACCTCCTGCCCATTACCCAGGCCCCCTCGGATAGAACCACTGACTGCAGCTCCCTTTTCAATTTGCAAGGTGCGCTTCTGACCTACTCAACCCTAATGCAACTTTATAATCTGTTAATAATGTAAGATCTGGTCTGTTGTTTTGTCGTGCCATAGAATCGGGTCTGATACCTCGATTTTAAATGAATGTTGATTCAGTAAATAATTTATGTGGGATAAATTCTTCACTATGGAATATTGTTTCTCCAGGCTAGGATGAGAAGCTCCAGAGTAGAGTCTGGCACAATAATCGGAAATTTGTATGCAGGTTTTTTAAAGTCTCGAGATCGGACACAGCAGAAGTTTTATTCGCTCCTCACCAAGACTCAGATGTTCACACAGTTTATAGAGGAGTGCTCCTTTGTCAGTGACCGACATGCATGCCTTGAATTCTTTGACGAGTGTGTTCAAAAGGTCTGTGGAATACTTTTTACATTTTTATTTTATTATTATTTAATAAAAGAAAGTAAAAGAAAGTACACCATTACTGCAGTCTTGCACTAACTACATTTTTATCAAAGTCTTATATTTTGTTCTTTTCATGGAAAAATATAATCTCACTCTCACATCATTTTTCTCTCCTCTCTCACATTCTCTTCCCTGTTTAGGTGGATGTGGAGAAGCCTGAGGAGGTGAGGCTGATAGATCTTGATGAGACTCACAGCGGAGAGCACACAGTGTTTATTATGCCGCCAGAGGAGCCACAAGAAGCTGACGGCTCTGAATGCCCTGCACTCTACAGGTTACACCTGACACGTTGTTCCTCACACACTTCATTTCTAGCTTTAAAAATATAGTCATAGTAATTTCTGTTACTTTAATTGTGCCCATGCGTTGATTATAGCTACGAGACGTTTCCTTTGTTGCATCCCGAGTTCTTTGACCGGCCTCTGGATCAGCTCCGTATCACGGCAAAGGGAAGTGCCCCCAACAGCCCCGCCCCTCGCCGAACCAAACAGGTACACATTACCAAATGAAATGTGGAAATAATGTCTAAAGATGTTTACAATGGTTTATTATCCTTCCTTTCTGCTAATACTTAATGCTTAATTAAGCATTACGGACCCACTCAGAATCTTAGTGATTTTTTTTTTATGTATTTAGTACAATGTTAATAATTAAAAGATCCTTTGATGCTTGAAGTTCAGTTTCATTTACACTTATTATATTTTGGCAATTGTTCACAATTTTTTTGCACCTTAGTATCTTTTCTGTGGAGTATAATAATATGATGGTGCAATCTATTTCTGTATTGTGTTCTGTTCTACAGGAGATCAAGCTGGCACAGAAATGTGCGCAGAAATACTCTGCAGTACCAGACATGTGGTCTAAGTGTCTGCTGGGTCACTGTTATGGTCTGTGGTTCATATACCTGCCCACCTTTGTCCGGGCTGAGAGCACCAAGGTGCGGGCACTGCACACTGCCTACGAGGTGCTCAAACACATGGAGACACGGAAGGTAGTGCTTCCTGACGAGGTGAGACCTCATACCAACCACTGACACATAACACAAGTGTGACAAAGTTCTTTTACATGACTCCGAAATCAAGCAGGAATACACAGTCTTTCCTTTTCAAGAAAATATTTTTTAGGAACCTAATTAATCAATGATGATATATTTAGGTGTTTATGTCATATTTGGGTATTTAATATTTTTTCCAGATAATGGAATATATTTACAGCCCAAAACAGAGTTTACTTTGCAGTTGTATTCAAAGGAATTATAATAGTAGTCTGTAAAACTAATTCAATGTGGAAATATAGCGTGTGGTAAGTTGTGTTCATTTTTTCTGACCTTGTGCAATGTTCTGTGTGTGTTGCAGGTGTGCTACAGGATCTTAATGCAGCTTTGTGGGCAGTACGGGCAGCCTGTGCTTGCTGTCCGGGTCCTGCTGGAGATGAAGAAAGCAGGAATCATTCCTAACACCATCACATATGGCTACTACAATAAGGTAAGTCTTTCAAAAAGGCAAAAATACCACTGACATGCCTGCAACCTTCAATCTTTATGATTGGATTGATCGTTAAATAGGTTGGTACTTTGCTCTCTCCCGTATTCTCTCACAGTTCTTCATCTTTCTTTCCTTTCTTGTGTTTACAGGCTGTGCTGGAGAGCAAGTGGCCATCCACCAATCAGGGAGGTCGCCTTCGATGGGCCAAGCTTCGCAACGTCCTTTTGGCTGTGGCACATTTCAGGCAACCAATCAAACAGAGACAAAAGAGCGACTTCTTCAGCCCAAATCAAGGTTTGTTTACATTGAATAGCATAGCTCCACTAAATGTAGAGTAGCAGGGGTCTTGCCTGAGCTTCCAATTATATTTTTACGTTGTAGGTAACTGTACTCTTCACCCGCACTCCACTCTTATACGCCAGACCAGCTGGAGCGGTTTGAGTGAAAGTTCAAGCCATGAATCCTTGACTGGTCCCATCACTAAGAGCAACAGTCTAAGCAGTATGCGTCCTGATAGTAAGTGACAGGCAAAATGGTATAAAATATGAAAATCTATATAAAATGGTATTTTTCTGTTCTGTTTCACAAGAATATACAGATTGCTATGAATTTAGTTGAATTTAAGATATGGAATAGAAACAATTAAGAGCACCCTGGATGCACATTCTGATCATGCACATGGGCAAAACAACCCCAATTCCGAAAGAAAAAGTTGGGACATGGTGAAAAATTTAAATAAAATCAATATTTCAATGATTTGCAAATCTCAGAAATCCATATACCGTATTTTTCGGACTATAAGCCGCTACTTTTTTCCCATGTTTTGAACCCCGCGGCTTAAACAACGAAGCGGCTAATTTATGGATTTTTCCTGGGTTTTTCTCGGTTTCACAAACTTCAAGCCAAAAAACTGAGCGACATAACATTAGACAAATGAAATTTCCGAGCGGAAATGAAAAAACACACTTCACCTGTGTTCTGAGCTGCACGGCATCGGGAGAAAAAACTTCCACCGGTGGTGATTTTTAAACGCACGACGATGCCAAAAGATAAACTCCTGAGAGAAATAGTTGTGAAAGGAAGGAGGAAGACGGCGAACAATGACTTTCTTTGTAGGCTACTGTTTAGATACAAGCCGTTGTAGCACGTTGAGTCTGGGTGAAGGGATAGCTCGCTAACTCCAGTTACAACAGAAATCATATAAGCACAGACAGGTTTCCAAAACTCGTGCTTTTTTATTTTTCTTGGCAACAACGTTACGGGTTAGTCAAAGAAACTTAGAAATAAGCATCAGAAAATAATAAGGACATATTCCTCGGCCTTGCACACATGCAGTAATACTGGAAAAATGCTGCGGCAGGCTGTTCCCAAAATGCCGCTCTGCTCTTAAAGGAGCCACAACATATTTCACCCGTTATACCATGTAACAGACACTGTCTTTCATTAAAGCCTGTGTAAAGTTCATTAGTTTTAGTATAGACAGGTGTGGCTTATTTATGTTAAAAATAAAAATCTTTGTCAAATTAAGTGGGTGCGGCTTATATATGGGTCCTTATAGTCCGGAAATTACGGTACTATTCTGTTTTTATTTACATTTTTACACCACATCCCAACGTTTTCGGAATAGGGTTGCAAATTTATACCATTTCAGAGTCTGTCAAAATCATTACAACCATATATATAAAACTAGCTTTTCCTGCCACAGATGTGACAAACATGGCTGCAACAGTTTGAAATAGGATTTTGCTGTGCTGTGTGTTGTGCTGTGGGTTGCAGTATGCCCCTAACAAATAATTTTACTGTGTAAATTAAGAATGAATTTCTGATGCTTTTGATAAACGTTATGTGTGTGTTACGTTAAAACAAGACGTGCAAAACCTTTTACGTGTGCAACATTTCAAAAAGAGGATGAATAAAATGTATATTTGAGCGAAGCTGTTGGACTGCGATCTAATTAAACCAATGTGATTATATTCCCTCCCCCACAGAATCTAAGCTAGCTAGAAAAGCAATGCTACAAAATAAAAGCACTGATGACCCGGCCTCCCGCAAACCCCCCATCAGTCCTCGGGATATGGCTACACCCTCCCCAGTTCCTCCTGATGATCGTGTTAGAGTGCGGCGCAGTGAGGTCTGCTTGTCCACCTTTTACAAAGAGTGGGCAGAGACAGATACGGACTGCAGGTGCGAGCCAGAGAGAGATGGCAGGTATGTGCAGATCAGGAGATAATCTTAATTATTCACTATTAAAATATTAGTTTTACATCCGAATAATTCCTAATTGTGTCATTTGTTCAAATAACGTTTGATCTCTGTGATTTCTCTGTGATTTATTCTTTTACATTATAATGTAGACCATGGTGTAGATTGTTTTTTTGTTTTTTTCATCCACCAGATCCACAGAGCAGCGGGAAACACTGAATCGCAAGGCAGTAGATGAGAACTATAATAACGTGCTGTCCCCGAGTCGTGGCCTGGCAGGCAAACTGCAGCAGCTTCTCACACCCACACGTAATAGAAACTCATCACGCCGTGCAGCCAGTGTAGACGAGCGACGGCCTGCCACTAACGGTCCGTCACGCAAATCATCTGAACAGAGGCAGTCTCGCAAATCACAGGTGGCCGAGACACTGCTGAAAGCCAAAGAGCGACTCTACAATGCCACCTCTGAGGTCAGAATTAGACTACATCAGTCAAATCACCATAAACCGTATAATACAAGTATATAAAGCATTCTGGCTGGTAGACTTTGTAACATAAGCAGGTGGGAGTACTGACTGTCATTTGCTTTTTTTTCCCCCCCAGAGCTCATTGTCTGTAGGCAGTGACATTGACCTGTCAGACCCTCCAAATTCTGGTTTTTCACTCAGGAAGTCATGGGATCCTACACAGGAAGGGGTAGGGCTTGAGGTAATTTCACAAAGGAGAAAACCCCTAGGTTTCTTGCACTTCTCTATTTTTCTCCGTTTATTTTATACTTGGTTTCCTTGTGAAACATCTGACTCATATCCTGAACGCACAAAACCACCAGTTAAGTAACTGTCAGCATGTTCATGCAAAAACACTTTACTAAAAATACATTATTTAAAATAAAGATATGTTATACTGATACAATTCAAAATTCAAAATAAATGATTAATAATCAATATTCTTCTTAATACCGTGGTGGTTTTCACCTTATCTTTTTGCCCAGGTGTCTATGTCGAGCTGTACGCTGTGCCGGAGCTGTAACTCACTGGTTTATGATGAAGAGATCATGGCAGGCTGGACATCAGATGACTCCAATCTGAACTCCAGCTGCCCATTTTGTTTGGCATCATTCGTACCACTGCTTAACGCAGAGATCTGTGACGTCGGGACTGTCAGCAGGTAACAAACACTTCCTGAACATGCCAGCTTTGTTCTGGAAATTGTGTCACTTCTGAATTCTGAATGTGATGACTGTATCCATGGAAACAGAAACGTCATAAAATAAACCAGCATTTTTTCCCCCAGTCATTATGAAAAAAGCATTATGGTTATCAGACTAATCTTTGACTTTTTATTCGTTTTATTTGTACGCCATCGTAATTGTATTGAGGACAAAATCTGTCGTGCATCCACCAAGTGATTTATGGAAATGCTTAATAATGGGAACGTTCTCCACACTGCTAGCACATTTTGAAAAATGTTTTGTGCTGATTTAATCACTTTTTAACTGTTTCACAACATTTGCCATAAATCTGAAAAATAGATTTCAAGAAAATGAGGATGTATGCAGGATTACGGTTTCATTATAATTGTTCACTAAAGCTTTTCTTATCTATTTCTTTCTATACATCTATGTGATCATTTAAACTTGAAAGCAGTCAGTATCACTGTAACTGGAACATAGGGGATGAGGTGGAAAGTGCGGCGAGGCCCCCTAGTGGTCAAGATGGCTTTCTGCAACATCTGTATAACGGTGTGACCGAGCATGACTCTAGTTCAGAGACCAGCACATACTCTGAGAACAGCAGTAATACTCTAGTAAGAATTCTGTAACTTCATCTGCTTTTAAAAAATGTCAGTTTCAGCTAGTGAATTGCAGTTAATTGATACCATGTGTTTTCAGAGCTCATCTTTGGGTGGTACGCCTCAGG
This sequence comes from Silurus meridionalis, assembly GCF_014805685.1. Classification (NCBI taxonomy): domain Eukaryota; kingdom Metazoa; phylum Chordata; class Actinopteri; order Siluriformes; family Siluridae; genus Silurus; species Silurus meridionalis. The sequence goes on from NC_060887.1 coordinate 18,022,803, forward strand.
TAACAGTGGCATACCTGAGCCCTCTGGTCTTGCGTAAGGAGCTGGAAAGTCTTTTGGAGAACGAAGGAGAGAGCGTTCTCTCTCAGGTGCAGTTACTGGACAGCCACTCCATCCTTTTCTGGAATCTGGTGTGGTACTTCACTCGCCTTGGTCTCCCCAGCAATCTGCTGCAACTGGTGCGGGCCTCTCCGCTAGCGTCACAGATTTCACAGGTACCAGTGAAACACATATTCAACACTGGCTATTACAAAGGTACAAAGTAGATCAAATTGTGTAACGTTGATGTCTTGTGTTCCAGAGCCTCGAGAGCACTTCAGTAAGGGTGAGGTTACTGTGGGATATCCTGACGCCTGATACGGATTACTGGCCTCCACTCTATATGATCTGGAGAATGCACAGTAAGAAGAATTGCATTCATGCAAAGAAAAAACACACCGAACTTCAACTCCTTCAATTTTTAAATAGATTTTTAAACACAATTTTATCTTTTTAGCTCCAAGATGAAGTTGTTAGTGATAGGGTTAAAAACACATTTATTCATTATTAGGAGGTATAATTGTGTATGCTGATGTGTGTGCCTTGTTACATCTGCTGTTATGTTTTTTTCATCTTTACATCACAAGCTCATTTGGACACATTTTGGTAATGATATAGAAGTTGTTATGTCTATAGTGATAGAAGGAACTGGCTGACTGGCACAGCTGCATTTTTCAACATGTTACATCATGCCCTTGATTGCATTCGCTCACTCTGGGACACATAGTGTTTGTATTGGCCAATATCCTCATGTATTAGCAAAAATCCAGTTCCTTTTTTGTTGTTGTTAAAACTGAACTGAAAGCAGTTCATTATGTTGCATTTAAAGCAAAGTATTTGGGCAAAGTAGCCCATTTGTATTGACACTTGGCATCATAAATAGCATGCTGCCACAAAACTGGGTAATATAAAATGGGGCAGGATTTATAATCCCGCACTTGAACTCAGGAAGATTGCATTTTGCCGTTGTGTCTGTGCTCAAGAGTGCTTGAGTAGACAGAAAAGTGAACAGGATTTCGAGCTGAAAAAATAAGGACTCTTTGAGAATCGGTCGGCATGCAAGATAAAAGATTGTCCCTCTCCGTAAAGCGATAATGTCAAACTGTTTTGCTGCCTCTGTTTTGTCAGGTGGAGTCCCTATGCGTAACTATGGTTGGCGCAGACACAACCACCCCTTCTCACTGAGCTTTCTGGAGGAAGTCCTGCGCTGTGTCGGTATGAATGAGGTACACAAGGCCATCACGTTCTTCCTGGACACCATTGGCAAGCAGCCAGGCACTCCTCGGACACAGAGGTGAGGAAAACAGTTTGATGTGAGCAAATATAGGGATAAGAGTATGCTGTGTGATTAAACAGCTAAAACCTATATATCAGTAATCTTTCAATAATCATCAGAGAAAATTGCTGGTCAACAAACACACTATGCTGAACAGTCACCATAGCCCAGATAAAATATTTATAATTTACTTGAAGGGAATGAAATCGTTAAAACTTTCAGATACAGACTTGAAAGTTGCTGGGGGCAAATTGAAACATGTAACCCACTTTTTCTATCTTGCCTTTAATAGGAGCTTGTACAGGGAATTTCTGTTTCTTACATTAGCTGCTATGGGCAAAGACCATGTTGGTAAGTAGACACAAAACATTACATAAGAACATGAGAACAGCGATATAATATCTACTTGTGTCATATTTATTGTGTCCCCCCTGCACTCCAGCTGCTTTTGACAAAAGGTACAAGGCTGCCTGTGCCAAGCTGAGCAGCTCCATGGGTCGAGAGGAGCTGAGGAGGAAGAGAGCTCAGCCACCCAGCGCCAAAGCTGTGGACTGCAGGCGCTGTTTCCTAGTGCCCCTGGACTGCTGAGGGTCGAAACACACTCACACAGCTGCTCCACAGCTGGGACACTCCTCTCTCTTTCAGTGACTGCCTCCTGCAATTATCCCTTCAAAGTCAGTCCTAAGTTGGCCTCAAGTTTCACACGTCTCCATAAAACAGTCAGCGGATCAATGTTCTGAAGCCCTTTTTCTCCTGACGCACTGCAGCTTATGCACATGGTACTTCCTGTAGAACTCACTGGGAGAGGAGATAGCTATTCTCTTTCTCAAGAATAGATTATCTTGTTTTTATTTGCCTCAGTTATTTTTTTTTCCTGAGCAGATCTTTCTATTTGTAGTAAAGCAGAAATCTAGACATTCACCGCTGAGCTGAGTCTTCTCTTTCGCCAAGTAACAAACGAGGCACCGCAGTCATGGTTTAGTGACATTCTGATCTATGCATTGAGCAGATCATCGTCATACCAGCATCACAGTATGTACCATTAGTTTCACAGACAACGCCCGTCATCCCATTAGTCCTTAAGTGTAAACATTCTGTAATCCTGCCTCTGTGACGTGTATGTGAGTTTGTGTTTGTAATTGTATCGTATCAGACAGCCTCTGTTTAAAAACCATTTATGTTGCTCTCTCTTATAGCCTCTCTCTATGTTAGGTCTTGCCGACTTACTCGCTACTCGTGTTTAACTGTGCCTCTAGCGATTAGGCTGTGAGAGAGGAACTCGCGGTCCTCTACAACACTGGGGGTAAAAATGAAGGCTGACGGCCACTAAAGAGGAGGAACCGGTACGGACTGAGTCTGGGATGCCGAGGGCATTCAGCTAAAAATAGGAGCACAGAGGTGATGGTTATAACTGGCAACCCAAAAAAAAAAAAAAGCACTGAAGACTGAATGCTTGGGTACAGTGCAATGAAGCAGAGTATACAAAGGTTATGGACGGTGCCCTGCTACAGACTCGTAAAAAAAAAAAAAAAAAAGACTAAATGGAATTTGCTTCTATTATTTGTTCTATTTTGGTATTTTTTACTTGTTTGCAGTCTGATTTATTTGTTTTAAACACGTGTGTGGTGTGTATGAGTTTTGCTAATGTGTGTGGGCAGCTTTCAGTCATCCAGATGTTTAGAGCAAAAAAAAAAAGCCTTAGATTTGCATTTTTCCCTTGTTTAAATGGACCCTTACCTCCTGTTAAACCCTAACCCATGAGACGATGGGCAGCACGTGCAGAAATGCACCAATTAAGAACACGGTTCTCCAGCTTGAAACAGTGAGATGTCTCCACCTCCTGAAGCCGGATCTTGCCTGACCTTGGGGTGTTAGTAGAATGGTGGTATACGCTAGTGATTACACCGGTACGGTAATTCACCCACAAAGTTCTAAATCACCTGGCTACAGAGTGCTGCTACACCACACGCTTTTGCTTAAAGCTTTACTTTTACTGGATAACTGAACAGCTTTGTGTGTGTCTGTTTGTTTTTGTGTGTCTGTGTGTTTGTGCTTCTTCAGCTGTTTCTGCCTTTTTGTGAAATGCTCCAAGAGGCACATACACACCCAGTTCGCTCCCCAGCACTGTGTAGGACTGTCAATTCTATCTATCGTACTCGCACAACCACTCAGTAATACCCAGAGATACAAACATTATTGTTAAATCCATTCAACACAGACAGACTGAACTACAGATCATTTAATATCAGCAGAAGTGTTAAACTGACTCCATGATCACTCTGAACAGTGACACTTTTGAACTGGATTTGAATGAGCGCGAATCCTCCTCCCTGATGGCCTTATTATAGCTTCTTTCACACTTTTTGGAGGGCTGTCATGGTGCCAGTGCTTCTTTCCACATATAAACATTCATCTCTACTGCTGATCTAAAAGCAGCTGGTCGATGTAATGTTTCAAACGAACAAAGTGCTTAGGTACCTGGTAGTACATGAGTGCCAAGGTTGTCTGAATTCTCCATCACTGTGGCTTCTGTCTATTTAGCAATAGGGTTAATAGGAACATCTGTAGATAATATATTTTTTTCTTCCTCAATCTGTGCTACAAAGTTCAGCCTTATAATGTGACAATGGCCTTTAAAATGTCCTTCACGGTGTCTTTTACCTCCTCTTTTAATTACTTGCTTTTGTTTTGTGTCTGTTCTGTATTTTTTTGTTTTTTGTCCCTCAAGCTGTCTGTGGTATCGTTTATAATTCAACTCTTATGTGTCTTGTACGTTTCAAGCAGTGAAGCACATATATGTTCCTGTGTGAGGCAAGTCACCTTATAATGAGCGATATAGTTTGTGAACGAGTCATTACAAAGGTGGAAAGCTGTGATTAATAGAACTATAATCATTTCAGTATGAAAAGGTCATGATAGTAGCAATATGTTATGTAATGTTAGTCATAGGACAGAAATCTAACACTGACATTACTGTTTGAAATTAGCTACAGGTAAAAAAAACAAAAAGGGGGGGGGGGGGGTGTAAACAAGTTAACAGTATGTTCCTGGTTAGGAATGAAGTCCTCTTTCTTGCCCATTTGTTGTGCTGTGTTGTATAATGATGACCAGCAGGGGACAGCATGCCAAAGGGAGAAAATAAGGTCTGCAGTGATTTCACTGTATTTTAATGCATCTGACTGCAACATGAGGAAATCAGAGTTAGGACAGTTTTTATTTTTTAAAAATGACGTGAAAAAGAAATATTTGCAGAGCTATATTTAAGATGTTTTGTGTTTGCTGTAGTAATTTATATAGATGTGAGTTCTGTTGTGAATTGTTTTTCTATGTTTAAAAAGAAAACACCTTGTGGGTGTGTTTCGTTTGATTTGATTGTGGAAATGGTGGATTGGTTTGGCCATGGTGTAACAGCATCCAAAATGTGACCTGACAACATTAAAGTCCCTCGGAAATGACTGTAAACATTTATGTTTAACACTGATTAGATTTATCTTCACAGCTAAAGCAATATCGGGAAAAATTCACCATCAGTGAATATGAACTGCAGACTGAAGCTTATTTTAATATTTCAAGGAAATTTTTTGCAAGAGACCATCTGAAATTTTGGTTTGTTTCTTTTCTATAAAATATCATTTACCTTTTCTGGGGTACAGACACTGAATATTTTAACTTCTCCAACACACAGGATAATTTCTTTCTATTCCTTCTCAAACTCAACTTAAAAGGTTGAACTCATTTGTGTGTTACTGGACAGCCAGTGAAGACTGCGACTGTGGGCGATATAAACTACAGCATTGTTGGAAGACTGCCAATGTATCCAAGAGTCGTTATTGCACAGTGACATGCAGTGTTAAGCAGGTCGGGTTTAATAACCCCTGCATGGCAGCGTGGCTAATTTATGTCTTTCTGTTAAAAAACTTTCATTATGAGCAGACAGTGGTGAATTTTTCTTCAAACTCACACAATTCACCTTGACTGATTACAAGACTGTAACAAGGCACTATATCTTTGATTATTTTTTTTCCCTGAGTCTTTGAAAAGATGGCTTGGCTTTGATTTCATCAGTCATGTAGATACATTAACTCCATAAATATTATTTAGGACGAACTCAAACAATCCAAATTAAGCTCTGACAAATGATATGGCATTGAAATGCATTGAGACATGCTTTATTGTACGGATTTCCTTCATTTATTTAAAGAAACTGTAGGAAATGAAGGAAGTAAATGATGTGCTGCTTCACTGAACAGTGAAAAAAATAAGTCTTGAGTCTCATAAGACATCAACATCTGAAGCAACATGCAACTTGGACGACCCAAAGCTGTTTTTGATTCAAGTGTTCTACAGAATAAAAATTTTAAATGTGCAAGTTAACATCAATTCTGTAAGAACAACGATAATCTAGTTATCAACCATTGTATGAGAATCACCATATTAATACTGCTTCACTTTGCTCTCAGAACACCCTCAATTCTTCATGGTGTTGATTTCACCATGTGTTGGAAACATTTCTTTGAGACTCGACATGATTATATAATTGACATAATTACTGCCATCTATAACTGGAACCCAGTCTTATCTTTTACTGGAGCCTTTGTCTTGCGGATTATAAGACACTTGGCTGCTCATCGCAGTTGTTCAGTATGAGTGTTTAAGTTACTGTAGCCTTTAACCAGTCTGACCTCTTATCATCCAAAACATCATTTTAAACTCTACAGACTTTTAAGTGTGAAAATCCCTATAGATTTTTAAACTAGTCCATTTGGCACTCACAAACATGCCACTGTCACAGTCACCGAGAATATCTTCCCTTTCTGATGTCTGAACATTAGAGCTCTTGACCCTGTTTTTTTAATCATTGCGCTGCTGCACAAGATTGGCTGATTATATAATTCAATGAATGAGCACGCTTCCTTGAATTTCTTAATGGCAATGCGTTTTTCTAAATATTCTGCACTCGGAAACAAAGAAAAAACCCTACAAATTTTATCTATAAAATCAATTATATACTAATTGACAAGCAGTGCTGAAGCTCATATTAAGATCTACTATGATATTGTTTACATTGTGTTACTGGTCAATGGTGGTGACAGGAATGTCAAGAAAGATTCAAATGTTGAGAAAATTTATTAAAAACAAACAGGCAAACAAATCACAATCCAGAAACATACAAAGTACAGTGGAGTGCAAAACAAAAAAGACAAGGCAAATACAAAGAATCAACACCAGGTGTAAGCAGAGGTCAAACCGGATTAGCAAACAATCAGAAAAAGTAGTGGTGGTTTAATGGTTAAGGAAATGAACTCTGGATCGGAAGGTAACATGTTCAAATACCCTCACAACCAATCTGCCATTGTTGGGCCTTTGAGCAAGACCCTGAACCCTCAGTTGTAAGTCGCTCCAAATAAGGGCTGCAAGTGCATTGTATGTCAGCATTGCAAGCAGAGGTGGCAAAAGTACACACGTCCTTCACTCAAGTAGAATTACAGATACTGATGTTTTAAAAGACTCTGGTAAAAGTTGAAGTACTGACGTGTACTTAAGTAAAAAGTAGCCATTACTACTACCTGTTTTAGTGTCATGCTGGTAACTGAACCTCATCTCATATTAATACATTAATACAAAGAATCTCTCATTTTGTTATCTAATGCATGTTTCCAGGCTGAACATCCACCATATACATTGGTGTGAAAAAGTGATTTCGTATTTTTTTGCATGTTTGTCACACTCAGCTCATCAAACTAATTTAAATATTAGTAAGAGATAACAAGTGAACACAACAGGTTTTTATTATTGAGGGAAAACAAAATCCAAAATGACATGGCCCTGTGTAAGGGCCAACCTTAGCAGTAACAACTGCACTGAAGCGTTTGCAATAACTTGCATTGAGTCTGTTACAGCGCTGTGGAGGACTTTTGATCCACTCATCTATGCAGAATTGTTGTAATTAAGCCACATTGAAGATGTTTTGAGGATGAACCACATTTTTAAGGTCATGCCACAGCATCTCAAAAGGATTCAGGTCAGGACTTTGACTAGGCCACTCCAAAGTGTTCATTTTGTTTTTCTTCAGCCATTCAGAGGTGGACTTGCTGGTGTGTTTTGGATCCTTGTCCTGCTGCAGAACCCAAGTTCGTCTTAACTTGAGGTCACAAACAGATGGCCAGACATTCTCCTTCAGGATTTTGCCCGACTTAATCTCCCACTTTATACCACTATCATGTTGCAATAATAGAAACCATCAATACGCTACAAAAACGCAATATAACACGTGGCATTACAGAGAGAGAGAGGCATAGGATGTTTGGAGGGTTAAAAACATTTTACTAAAGCAAGAAACCCAGTTAAGACTCCAAACCTCTAAAACACTACCACCGCAACTGTGCCACCTACATCATCTGGAGCAGTTTAGAATCAATATTTGTCTAATAACATGACAAAAACATAAAAATTAAAATAAAATACAATCTACTCACCAGAGATGCAAAATCATAATTTGTACTGTTTCTCAGAGGATGTAAGCGAGTGAAGTAGAAATTACAGATATTTGTGTATGTTTACTGTCTGACAGTTACAAAAAAAATAGAAAGATTTTATTAGTATCTTTTCACAGCGGATCACCCGCCTCCATACCCACCTGTCCTCTACATCTGCATCTTTCAAACCAACTACCTGCATGTCTTCCTTCACCACATCCATAAACCTCCTCTTTGGTCTTCCTCTTTTCCTCCTTCCTGTCCCTCCTCTGAACATGTTCAAACAATCTCAATCTCACCTCCCTCACTTTGTCTGAACTCCTCCACCTTCTCCACCTCTTTTCCCTGCAACCGCACCACTCCAGTGCCCTCCCTCTCATTCACACACATGTACTCTGTCTTACTCCTACTGACTTTCATTCCCCTTCTCTCCAGCGCGTACCTCCACCTCTCCAGGCTCTTCTCAACCTGCTCCCTACTTTCACCACAAATAACAATATCATCCGCAAACATCATAGTCCATAGACACTCCTGTCTGACCTCGTCCGTCAACCTGTCCATCACCACCGCAAACAGAAAAGGGCTCAGAGCCAATCCTTGATGCAGTCCAACCTCCACCTTGAACCAGTCTGTCGTTCCTACTGCACACTTCACTGCTGTCACACTGTCCTCATACATGTCCTGCACCACCCTCACATACTTCTCTGACACACCTGACTTCCTCATACAATACCACAACTTCTCTCTCTCTGTACCCTGTCATACGCTTTCTCTAAATCCACAAACACACAATGCAACACCTTCTGACCTTCTCCATACTTCTCCATCAACATTCTTAAAGCAAATAATGCGTCTGTGGTGCTCTTCCTCAGCATGAAACCATACTGTTGCTCACAGATGGTCACCTCTTCTTTCAGCCTGGCTTCCAATACTCTTTCCCATAACTTCATGTTGTGACTGATCAACTTAATTCCCCTGTAGTTAATGCAGGTCTGCACATCTTCCTTGTTCTTAAAGATTGGTACTAGCACACTCCTCCATTCCTCAGGCATCCTTCCACCTTCCATTTTATCAGTATAACAATCATATTTACAGTTCAGTTCCAATTGCAGTTGAGCCATTATGAATGCTTATTGAAAAATACCCAATACCCATGCACTCCAATTAAGTTATCAGTAAATTTGGGTTTAAAACATGCAGTAGTGAAAAAGTGAAAAACAATTATAACCTGCCTCTTCTCTAAATCCTCAGGCTCCACTTTAAATAATAATAGTAAATAATAACACTAATTTTACCCTTTTGAACAATTGTGTGTGACTTTGAATATTTTGACTAATCGAATCTACTTTAAATTATTCTTTATAGGAGGAATCTGACTGGGTGATTGACACCAGAAGGAGAAACAAAAATAAAATACTATAAATATAGTTAAATAGCTAAATAATCACTGCAAGTAATATTGTAGTATGTATAATATACTGTATGCATTGTCTGTGCATGCTATATGATTGTAAATACTGCCCTATACATACTGTACACTAGATGGGTAAATGTTTGTGGACACCTGACTGAAGATTCATATGTGCTTTCAGAATATCCCATTCCACATTTAGTTGCCATTTGCTAATATAATAACCTCCACTCTTCTGAGAAGATGTTCCACTAGATTATGGAGTGTGTTCATTTAGCCAAGAGTGTTAGTACTTATGTCATTGTCAGGTACTGATGTTGTGGAGATCTGTGCTCATCCAGCCACAAAGTAAAGTCAGGTACTGATGTAGGGTAAGGAGACCTGGGGTGCAGTCAGCGTTCCAATTCATCCCAAAGGTGTTCAACTCCAACCCATGTGAGAGTTTTGTGAAGAAGTCGGTATGGCTGGAAATGTCAGGTGTTCCAATACTTTTGTCTGTATGGTGTATATATTGCTTGTATTCAGTGTATTCTGATTTAATTTTCAAACCATGTGCTAATGCAGTCTGTGGGCCCCTTCTTATCTTTTGTAAAATGCTTTTTTGAGCCCCTTAAACCCCCCTCTAACTAGAGGTAGTCATTTCAACTATATCCTACGACTGCTATGCCCCTAATGGCAAACACTGCACACAAGATTCCCTGCAGGTTTTTTTCTAAAAAAAAAAAAAAAAGGATTTCACATCTTAAAAAACATACCCAGTCATGTCTCATTTGCTGTTCCTCTTTAGAGACTGCAGGTTCCATCCCTCTGTCCCCCTGTGTGGACCATTCACACAGGCACAATAGAGTGAACAGTTTGTGTGAGTAGGCGTGTGTGGACTGTCAGATTGTATGCGTGAAGCATTTATGTATGTATGTGTGTGTAAGTGAGCTGTAAGCAGTATTTAAGGTGGGTGTAAACTTCCATCAGGAGCCGATTAAGTCCCTGTGATCTTCACTACGTGAAACCAGGAGGGCTTTCTATGACTAATAGGATAAAGCTGGGCTGCCTGACTGACTATGAGCAGTTCACAGCAGGTAGTACGCCACTACTACTGCCCCCACAATTTAACCATAGAGAACCAAAAGACCTTGCTGAACACTCAGCTGCCTGGCTGCATCAAAACGATCAGAATTACTATATACTTATTGTTTAATAATAAATCTGCTGAAAAACAATGAATATTTAAAACGAAATATTAAGTTGCTCTGAGTTTTATTACATACCTTGAGGTGTGTTTACTGCACTGAGTGGGAATGCCACTGGGATTTTCCAATATAACAGAATTTCTTAAAAACAAACATACACCAATCAAGAGACCTGTTTACACTGGCCATTTTTCTATACAAAATACAAGTAACTTATTGATGACATGAAATTATAGCTAAAAAACACAAAAGGTAATGTTTCCTCCCACCTACCAAGTACATACCAGTAAACTAAAATGCCCATTTGTCTGAATGCATGTGAACATGGTATTCTGTGATTAAATGTTGTTGCATTTGTCTCATTTGCACCCAACCTGGATTCAATGCAAACCCTGACTAAGGTACATTAGTGTACAATTTTCAAGTTAAACATGAAACTATGTTTATTAGAAAACAAGCCTCATTACTGCATTAACCCTCCACTTTTAAATTTGGACATTTACTATAGGAGAATTGAAACAGTTCATTACATTTAGTACCAGTACTCTCCAGTATATAACAGCTGAAGTATGCAATTTTGTAAAATATCCTTATCAAACAAATATATTTACCAACAACATAACTTATGGGATCACTCATTATTAATTGATCATGATTTATAGTGATTTGTATAGAGTATTTAAAAAATATCCATAACGTTGTATTTCCAAAATTGGTTACAAAACACTTGAAGAACATTTAAAATTTTTTTTTTGCAGATTTCTCTCTTTCCTTTTTCATATAAAGAGAAAAGATCAGAACCTACTTGTGATTTCGATACATAAAAGGAAAAGTATAGAGTGGAAATGGCAAACGTTTGCCATAGCAGCTTTTCAGACCTGCAAATTGTCTCCCTTTTTGACATTTTGTTTTAGTAAATTGAACCAGGTTGTTGCTGGGAGTTTTAAATAGAGGTATTTTTTTGCAGACTTTTGAGTAAACATTGTTGTATTTACTGAATAAGGTAAATTCTTTTACTGTTCCACACAGATATGTAAATAGAGGAGAGGAGTATTTTTACCTTGGCTTCTCTACAGCTGGATTCTTTCCATGTTGTTATAGGCTGCAGTGTAGAGTATGGGTATATGTCGTTCAGACCTAATCCTAATTAGATCTCTTTTGCATGTCTTTTAGGGAGAACTAAAGAACGGCCAATGAAAAAACACACTGCCCGCCCCTTGTTTTGCTTTAAGGGCCTTTGTATTGTGTGTGTGTGTATTGGACACCCCACTGCGTATGTTAATGCCTGTTAATTGGCTTTGCTGTCATGCTGTGCAGCTCATAGTGCTCCAACAACACAGGCTTTGAGGCAGTTTTCTCAGCTTTCTCCTCAACCAGGAGAGCCAATTTGGCTTTAGTAATCCCAGGCCTTGCCTTAAAGCCTATAGTATAGGCTAGCAAGTATATTTTTGAGTGCAGATTTTTTTTTTTTACTTTACAAGTGGCCTAAAATGATTTTTCTTGATGTTACTTTGGAAGAAATAGACCATTCATTGAAATGTATTATTAGATATTGCACTATAATGAGATGTACACAGACATTTATTTTAAATGTAATGATTTTTATTTTCTCTCTAGGCATCAGCCTATTTATGGTTAAATCAGATACTGGTTGTCTAAAACGTAGTATAGATGGACTAGTTTTATGTGTGATCTGTTCAGTTTCTTATGCTGGATGTTGTTGCAGTATATATGTATGAACCTGGTTTTCCACCTGACTTTGTATGGTAACTAAAGGGACAAACCTTGTTATGGGAGCTAAGCTGTGTGATGACTTGAACACAGTTATGATTATGGTATGACATGGTTAATATTGGCAATGATTTGAAAAGGATGGTAGGAAGTTAAAGATTCGGACACTCTAGATTAAATGTATATTTTGTATTCTCTCTCAAAATAAATTGATGTTAGGAAAATGTATTTTGAGCAGTGCCATGCACACATGATGGACAAAAATAGTGTGATGAATTCTGATATTATTGTGGATATAAATCTATTTTTATCTATTTAAAACCTTTTCATTAGAAAGTTGCTAAATAAAGAGTTGAGGGCTGTAGGTGAAACTATAGCAACTAAAACAAAGCTTAGTGAGCTTAATGGGGATTTAAATGCTCTATAGCATTCCAACTTCACAGTTCATGTTATTGATTGTGATTATGAGAAGTGCCTATTGCCTGCCCTCAAGCAATTGACTCCATTATAATAAAATTACATCTCAAAAGCTTATCGCATAATTTCTCTTAATAAGATTTGATTTGAGTGACTAGTAGAGCACCAGTGCTATTTTAAATCAGCTAAAATAGACATAAGTACTGAAGTACTGTGAGAGCACATAGCAATAGATTCATTGATTTTAAGTTCTAAAAAATTATTAATCAGATTTCTTTAAAATGTGTATATTTAGCCAAATGAACACAGAATTTTATATCTTTTGGGTGGTTCAAGGTTTATTCATTGACTTAGTTCCCATTATACAATGGAACGATTTCCTCAGTGCCAATCTAGTCCTATTTATCTGGTACTGTTTATTTAGATTATTAGCCAGATAAATCAAGTTGGTATGTTTTATATGAAATCTTACCTCATCTTCACTCTTTCATTTTACTATAATAACATGTATCAGTTGTGTGGATTGACAGTGATTAAAACGAGGATAACACAAAAGAGTACAATTACACAACAATTGCAATTTAGAGGTTTTTTGTTTTTTTAAGATTGCTTTTCCACTACTGTCAGCCAGGAATATGTACCCTGGTTTGATTAAGCTTGATTTCTGAGGCACACAGATGGTAGAGTCAAAGTTTGGCACCAACAGCATGAAATCCTGGACCCAACCTGCTTTGTGTCAACAGTCCAGATAGGTGGATTGATGTCATGGTGTGAGGAACACTTTAGGTTTGTTTGTTAATACCAAACAATAATCACTTAAATTCTACGGTTTATTTTAATATTGATGTTGTGCATCCCTTCATGGCCACAATTTACCATGGGCTAGTGGTTACATTCAGCATGATAATGCACCATGTCACAAAGAAAAGTTGTCTCATACTATTGCTGAAAATGACAATGAGTTCGGTGTTCTGAACCACTAAACCAGCAAACCACCACATCTCAGTTCAATAAAACACCTATGGGATAAATGGATTCTAATAATTGTGGATGCAATTTTTAGAATACATTTATCATTAGAATACTTTTATCATATCAACATGGCCCAGAGTCTCAAAGAAACATTACCAACAACTTGTGGAATTTATGCCTGAACAAATGAACTGTTATGAATGAAAAAATATATATATATACTACTCAGAATTATGGTGTTACTAATTGTGTTCCTTCTGTGTACACAATAAAACAGCTATTTATCACAGCTGTAGAGCTTTCCACTGAAATTTCCACCAATTAGTTGCATTAGGTCAAATTAGCTGAAATTATTTGATTTAATTCTATTGATTTAGTGGTTCTTTTTTATATTTTTAATAATGGTGGGATTTTCACTGTGGCAAGTAAAATACAATAAGAATAATTACAGACCCTCTGGCTGTGTTAAGAGACCACGTATTACCAATAAGTGATTTGCACGGTACACTTTCAGGAGTAAAGGTACTGAATAAAGCTCTGAGACCTCATCTTAATGCTTGTGTTTTCCTTGTTACTAAGAGGGTAGCATTGAGGGTACACCATTTGTACCATGTGTGTAGTGTGTATCTTTTACCTAAGAAGGAGCATATAATGTACATTTAATTAAATTGTACCTGGGTAGGTGTAGATAATGTACATTTCATTCGATTTATCAGCTTTATGTACTTAGCATACCAAAGACGTAGATGTGCTGATACAACCACAGGACAAGGAAGGAAGTAGCCTACATTTAGCTACTTTTACTTCTAAATAAAATGTCTAAACCATGTATATTTAGTTAGATTTTACATGGGAATGTGTATATGATGTACATTTAGTTTGATTTTATCAGGGAATGTGATATACATTGTAGTTTTAACCTGAGAAGGTGCGTGCGATGCACATTTAGTTAGATTTTACCTGATAATGTGCATGTGGTGTACATATAGTTAGATTTTATCAGAGAAGGTGCATGTGATATATATTTAGTTTGTTTTAACCTGGTAAGGTTCATGTGGTGTACATTTAGTTCGATTTTATCTGGTAAGGTTCATGTGGTGTACATTTTTTTTATTTTATCTGGTAAGGTTCATGTGGTCTAAATTTTTTTTATTTTATCTGGTAAGGTTCATGTGGTGTACATTTAGTTTGATTTTATCTGGTAAGGTTCATGTGGTGAACATTTTTTTATTTTATCTGGTAAGGTTCATGTGGTGTAGTTCGGTTTTATCTGGTAAGGTTCATGTGGTGTACATTCAGTTCGATTTATCAGCTGTATGTAATCAGAATACCAGATGTAGATGTTATTGTACAACCCACAGGACCAAGGAAAAGTAACCTACAGTTAGCTACCTTTACTGCTGACTGTTGCCACACTAACCCAACTAATTAAAGCCCATGTGAGTTGTTTTTGTTTACCTGTGTGTACCTCACCACAGGTACACAAGCGATAAAGAGAGAACTCCTGCCGATATAAAGCTTCAATAAACGCGTGCTTCGCTTTTATAAGCGGTACGTGTATGTAGCTCCGCCCCCTTGCACTCTGATTGGTTGCTTCCTTCGACTCGCGCTCCCGTGTTTCAGCTCGCTCGTGTGACTCGAACTGAGCGCGTGAGTGTTTGTAGTGCGCTTCCGAACGCAGAGCGCAGCGCTCAGACTGCACACACACACACACACACACGGCTTTGTGCAAAACAACATGCTAGGGTCGACATGGTCTGCTGACTTTTCACTAAAATAGGTAGTGTTATTTGCCGTCTTTTTCTTCTTCTTAAAAAAATATTTTTTTTGGACTGAATAAGTGACTTGAGGACAAATAAAATATCTGCTCATTCTCTGGAATGTAAAATGATGCTCAGGACGGATTACTGCCAAACCATGACCATCAGCGTTGTGCCGCTTCTACTCGTGCTGCCATTATTTCTAGGTAAATATGTCCTATTTATTTGTAATTCTAGCCCTATTTGTCCTGTTTCATTTGTCTTCATGTTTTTTTTTTCTCTTTCTTTGTATATATTGCAGATTGCACATTTATTTGCATATTGTAAGTGTTTCCTTTTCAAAAATGCTTTGTAGGGTTTGTAAGATTGCTGGAGATATTGAAATGAGCCCAAGCAGATGTTTAATGCTTTTAATGGTTTCTGCTGGTTGTTGTGGTTGTTTTTGTTTGTTAGTGACACACGTTGTTAGTTTTTTTTCCTGATGTAAGCTGTTAGAGCTGAAGTTCAAGTTCCCTGCATGTGTTTCTCCGCTCAAAACATCTGGTTCTTTATTACTCCATCCTATTATTTTTACATGAAGCTCAGGGCTTTAATCAATTAATTTGACCTCAACGTTTTTCTAAATCATGTTGATCATTACTGGAAATATTCCAGTCTGTTATTTTACTCCTAAACAGCATTTAACATTTTAGAAATTTTGCAAAAACATGACACTTCTGAATGATTCTGATGTACACTTATTTCTTTTGGAAGCTGTATATATGGTGCAGTAATTATCCTGATATCAAGGATATTATGGTTTATCATCTAATCGATTTTACGTGTACAAATATGTTATTGCATTATCAATGAACACAAGTCTTGAGCTTTTTCTCGGCTTCTATATAAACTCATATTAACGATTATTGAGTTTATAAACACATTATAAGCTATTGCCAAGATTTTAAGTCACACTGTATTGCAATTCATGCACTTATCATGATGCAATCTAAACTGAATTCTTGTAAGGCAATGTTCATTAGATCAGAATTTGGAAATGACAGCAGGCATAGAGATGATTTGCAATTGTGGTTGATGGAACACTTAATTTATGGTGTTATTGCGTGTAAAAGAAAGGTATTAATGCGTAAGCGCTTTACTCAGTGTTATACAGATTCTTTGGTCAGCTGATGTTAGCTGATTAATGATGAAGATCGTTCAAAACATTTATTTTTGAACAAAAATAGGAAATATTGAATATCAAACATTTGGATACATGTAACATTTCATACCTGAGTCTGAAACTTTAAGAAACTTTCAGGTAACACTTTGTGCTTGGTTCAGAAAACTGAATGATTTCCAGGTGTTCATGGGTATTTTATTTAAGTGAAATTTGGTTTACAAAATAAATGGTTACATTATTTTTTTATTAGAATTATAAGGGATCATTTGATTTATAATTGTTTAACATTTTTGCTAGTCCCAACATTTCTAGAAGGTACCTAAAATATCAAATGAGCCTTTCCTGTATTTGATATGTGTTAGGATGAAAGCTTTAATTATGCACAGCACCAGATTTTGGGTTTGAAGCTGCAAGTTCATGGCCATCAGTGTGAAGCAGACAGACAGACATAGGCCAGACATTGGCACTGACCTTCAGCTCTGACCTCTGGCACACCCCAACACCCCTCATCTCCATAAGACTTGGAAAGCTTCAGGGGAGGGGGGGATGGCTGCTCTGATTGAGATCTCATTAAAAGGGGTGGCAATTCCTGCAGCTGCCTGAAACCAAGACACAAACACACACACATCTCTATAGAGTCACAACCAAGCTACTTTTAATCCAACAAGGCTCCCCTCTGGTTCAGGGGGTTAATCCAAAAGATCCACACAGCATGCGGCTCAGGCCCAATCCAGCAATGAACAGGAGGGAGGGGGCCAAAGCATCCATTCTCTCTGCTCTGTGGATCAACCGCTCTGCTGCTATATGCTCATGTGCTGGGTCTGTCTTATGTTTACCAATTAGAGCCAAACCTAATTCACTGCTGTGGGAAATCTGCTGCTGGGAATATGCATTAGGGCCAAATGCTAAGTTCTTTATCACAGAGAAATGCAGGGGAATAGGGATTAGAAAGCAAACTGCTTCATCCCTTAGCAGGTGGTATAACATGTACAGAACTGCATCACACTGAAGACATAGCATCTTATCTCATTTGCAGCAAATGGTGTATGTTTTGACAGGTTTTTTCAGAAAACGCTGGCTCAAAATTCGGAATATTTGTGATCACCATAGAACTTTTCCTGCAGAAAAAAGCTGTTCTTTGCCAGCAACGTTCATGTTCCGCATGCTTTTATTTGCCTTTACAAAGGGGCTATCAGCAAAATGTATGTGATTACCATTTTTGAACACTTACCCCTCTTGTGTGAGAAGTGTCTCTTGTGTTTCAAGAGCGGCATTCTTGAGAACCTGAACAAAATGTCAGTGTCAAATTCATTTTTAAGTGCAATATAACAAGACAAACCACTTTTAGACATGTGTTCCTTACAGAGGTCAGATCATTCATTTTTAAAAAGTAACTGCTTTAAATGATACTCATGTGGCTAAGAATGATGTAGGAGGATTTTTAAATGATAAATGATTTGTAATATCATGATAAATGATAAACGCATCACATGTGGGTTTTAACTTATTTGTGGGGGGGCAGAGCCTGATTGGAAATGCAGAGAAACAGAGCATATGAAACCAAAACCTGAGTCATGAGATGGGCTGATAGAAGATAAGATGTATCCCAAATCTATCAGGTTGATCCTTTGATAAGTCAAAGACAGTCAATTACACAAAGCCTATTGATGAGTTATACCCACTTTCTATAATTGTTTGTTAATTTAATTACCCTCTCTATTAAGTCCCAGGGGGTAGCGAGGAGGATGTAAGTACATGCCTCACACTTAATTTGGCCCAATCCTCAATCGGAAATGGTCTTGTGTCTTATACACACCCATTCCCCATTTGGCCTGCACACTTTAATGAGCATCCCTCTTTAGACAATAGGCAAGAGCTGTGCGTTTGTGTGCCTGCTCTGGCAGCAAATGGGCACGGAGTCCGCCAGCCAGAGCGAGGAGGTAACTCCCATTAGAGAGACAATGGGCTTGCCGCAGGCTCATTCTCTCCTGCTGCGTTCAGACTTAGAGTTCCACAGACAGAGTCCCTCTGTCCCAAACTATAGAGACCATGGCACTGTGTTTATACTGTGACCAACTATTGAGGCTATGGAAACACAGAGGCTGTGGAGGCTCTGTTACATGTGAAAGAGGCAGCAGGGTGTATTGCTCATTCTATGCAGTGGCCTATAAAACATTTACAACAGGGGCCATAAAAGAAGATTTAAAGATCTAGCACAATATACAGTAGTTCAAACTCTTTTAAACCTGGTTAGGTTATGTTTGGCCTGCCTTTTGTGCTAAAGTGAAGTTGTCTCGTAATACATCAGCTGGCCTGCCTAATACATAGCAACTTTTTCTCTTTTATTTTGAAAGATTTTCACAGATTTTGGAGTATAAGGTGTTTTAAACATATATTTGGTCTGATACCGGATTCAAAACTTGAATTATTTGTAAGCTATTACATGTGTATTTTATTTAGTGGTGCTTACGTGATGCATTATATCTGAATAATAGCCTTGGGAAAACATATTTTTGAATCAAACTGTGAAATTCTGAATGGTGGCCCTAAGCAGTGGTTCCTAGAGAAGAACATTTCAATTTCAGATTTTGCGACAGAATTGCATTTGTCCAACCCTGATGTTACGGACTTTAAAAAGAAGGGACACCATCAATAAAGAGATTTACCCATGTTTGTCTTCTATCTATCACCCAAACCCCCACCCCAGACTGTTTGTGGGGGTTTCAGCATGAGGCAAAACCACAATAAAAACTGTGAAGTTCATGGCCAGATTTTGGAACAATAAACAAAAGGATAGGGCGCATTTTGGGCTTTAGCTACCCAATACAAGCTGCTCCCTCTTCCTTGCCCTGCACCCACTCTCTCATGACCTTTAGGGCCTAAGGTCACTGTCTACCCATGGGGGTGGGGTTTGATGGGGTTCGCTCTGTCCAAGTGAATATCCAAAGTCCTCTGCTTATTAATGACACCCAGATGGGAGGTGAGTTTATCCCCAAACTTGCGCTCTCAGTCACACGCAGGGCCAGGAGGTCCCATAGCGCTTTACGAGTGGATATGGGCTCGCTATTGTGGAAGAGTAGAATGCAGATGGCGCTGTAGGCATAACTAAGTGGCTCTAATTTAACAAAGAAGCCATTGTTACAATCGTGCTGCTCAACCTCTTACAAATTGTGATCAGAAAAAGAGCTCAAAAACAAATATTGTGATCAGTTAAATGGATCCAGTGTCACTCCAGATTCTAGTGGATAGCCTGTGGAGATATTCTAGTTAATGCAAAAATCCATAGACATAAAGTTAATTGGTTGAAGCCTTTGGGCTAAAACAGTGACATTTGGACATTTTTGTGACATGCCTAACATTTTTTTAAGAAATCTAAATTTAACTTTATGGACATTGTTTCTGTTTTTATCTTGTGTTAGATGCAAATGCTTAACCAATTTAAGTGAAACTAAAAGAGCACCTTCATACTTTAGTTATATGGAGGAGTATGTGAATTGACTCTGTGCTCTTTAGTTCAGCTTTAGAGTTTCACTGTTCTTTTTAGGGACTAAGAAAGTGATGTACATTCAATAAATACACATAGGTAACAAATTAAAGGAAAACTCTAAGTCCATATCAAACACTCACCTTTATGTATAATGAAACAGTTATATGCTGATATAAGAGGCTTCTTCTTGGATAACAATGTCTTCATCAATATAGGGCACAAAATCTCAGTGAATTATATGATGAGTATTAAAACATAAACCAGTATATAATGTAAATCATATACTATAATTTTCACAACTATTATAACTGATATCAATAAACAGACTATGCAGAGAATCATGAGTTAAAAAAATTGAGAGCTTATATTGTTCTGAAGGTTAGCATTAGAGTTGAAAAATCATGTGTGAGAATGTGCATCAGACAGGACAGCTGGACTGGAATGATAGAAGATTGTAATGATGTCCTGAGGAGCAAGAGAATGGCAATAAGTGTGGAAAGGGCCGGAAGGCTAGACAGCATTTTATGATGATGGCTTCACGCGGTCATCAGATGTGCTGAAAGGTGACAAACTCTCAATATGACAATTGGATGCATTCAAGTTCAAGTGCGACTGGAGTGTTTTGTTGTATGTTTTGGGGACAGCTGGGAGAGGGAGTATTTGGGTGCAGGGTACGTGAAGGGTCAGGGTCTGTGTCAGTGAATCACCAAACACAGACATCCCCAAAAAAAGAGAGAATGAAGGGATGGGCGTGTTGGAGGCATAAGCATAGAGACGAAGTTTGAGTGATCGGGTGGCATGGGAAAGTCACCCCCAAGTTCAAGTGAAAAGGGGGAAAATGTGCTGGGGGCAGGGAGAGAGGGCAGATGGTTCCACAGAGAGTGGCGGGGGATGATGAGATTTGGGGGTGGGGCAATGGTAATTATAAAGTGGTGGGAGCAAAGATGGAGTACTATCACTAGTCTACCCCAAACCCCAAATCATGTGACCTTGTTCCCATCTCCCTCCACCCTTATCCCCTCCACTTCTGACTTTGCCATGGCTTTTGGGTGCTTGAATGGGTTTGTGGCATTTGGCAGCATTGTGTTGCTGTTTTTGGGGTGATCGAGAGGGATGGGGGGTGCTAACAGAGCCATCAATCAGACTAGGGAAAGTCAAGTGCAAGTTCAGCTGAAATGAATAGCCTGGAGCAGCCCCTCTTCAGCCAGCCTGCGGCCCCTCCTGCGCTGTTGTCCACAACTTTCTCATGCAAACACCCAGTAGTGTGCAGTAGGAATGAAGATGTCATTGTGGCATTCCCAGCCTCTGACCAATTCCTCTGCATATCTAAGAATAAATCAATCAGTGGCCAAACACACTGAATCATGTATGGACACAGACTAAACAGTATTATTTGCTAAATACACACCGGATGCCGATAATAACGTCCTTGGTGTTAATGGTGCTATTATATTTCCAGCGCTTTAATGTTATCTCTTGGCAGATTAATGAGTAGTGATGTCAATGTTTGTGTTAAAGCATTCTTTCTAATCAATTACTGTAATATAAACCATTACCCCTCTCTCTGCACAGCATTCTGGTCCTGACCTTTACTGGATTTACTGCCTGAAAGTACTAGGGCTTCTTGGAGTAATATTTACAATACTGTTCTTGTCACAATTCTTAAAAATATCAAAATGAACTAATATTTCTTTTATTATGTGATCTTTGCTTCATCAGCTTATCATCATCATCATCAAAATCATCCTCCTCCTCCTCCTCATCATCATCATCATAATCATCACTATGAAGCTGTTTTTTTCCCTGCCCCACCATTTTCATCATCAAAGCAGGATTTCAGCCACATGATCTTTTCACCATTTGTAAGCAGCTGCCTCATTTCACATCAAAAAGCTGAGAAAAACCTGTGCTTTACATCACCTGACTTGTCCACTTTTGCTTTTTTTTGAAGAATTGGGCAGCGCTTCTGAGCTGGCCTTCATTAAAGAGCCCCATGATGTTATTGCTGTAAGAGACCGGCCTTTGATGCTGGACTGTGAGGTGGATGGAGAAGGGCCTATTACTATTACCTGGCGGAGGAATGGTGTACCTGTTCAGGTGGGCCCCAGAGTGGCTGTGTTAAGCAGTGGCATGCTTCTGATCCGAAACTTCCAGAAACGGCGGGAGAGCAATGAGACAGATGCGGGAGAGTATGACTGTGCCGCACAGAATCGCTATGGCATGCTGATAAGCCGTAAGGCACGAGTACAGTTTGCATGTAAGTGGCCCTGTATTTACCATTTCATATCTATTTTCAAAAATGTCCTGACCGACTTCTGATTTATTAATTAAATTGGCCCCTCGTTTGTTTGCAAAATAAAATGATAATGTGGTCTTCATGCTTTCAGTGCAAGATGTGCCTTTGTTCTGGTGGAGACTTTGCACATAAGAATTCTAGTTCTAAAAAGTGCACCTTGGGACCCCTTAACTCATGCACACTATATTGATAATCCTCTTCCTCATCACCGCTTGGACTTCAATTAGGCCAGAGGCTACTAAAAGAATTCATTTCTTTCTAAGAATGGCCTTCATTATTGATCACATGTCTCTTGATGTTAGAGAGGGCAGAGGTCGCCTAATAGTTAAGACTTTGGCCTACTCACCAAAAAGGTTGTTCAGAAGGAATCAATTCCCGGCCCTCAAGTTCTCAGTTGTACAATGGTTCAATTGAAAGTCATTTTTGGAACATGTGTCAGCCAAATATGTGGGGAGTAAAGAAGGTCCACCCTTTTACAGACAATGTGTTAAATCATTTGTTTTAATCTCTGTTATCTTCCAGCTCTTCCCAAGTTTCACACCCACCCAGAGTCCATGGTAGTGGATGAAGGAGGGGTGGCACGCTTTCACTGTGCCATTAATGGGATCCCTGAGGCTAGCATCACCTGGGAGAAGAACAGGACCACGCTCAGCACAGATGATGACAGGTTACAAACCCACACACATTTTATTCACAGTTAGGGTGGCATTTTCTGCCTTTATCTCTATTGCGTAGATAAATACATGAATACATATGTTTATTTCTGTATTATATGGTTCTGAGGTTTTCTTAATCCCTTTGCAGGTATACTCTCCTGCCCAATGGCATTCTCCAGATCACTGGCGTGCGTCACGGAGACAGTGGAGTGTATCACTGTGTAGCCAAAAACATTGCTAACACACGCTATAGTCACGAGGCCCTTCTTAGTGTCACTGGTGAGACCAATGACCATACTGTACAGTATAACTTACACCTTGCTTTTCCCATTAGTATATTTTTTTGTGTTCCTCGCGTTGTTTATCTATGTGCCTCTCTCTATACAGTGGCAGCTTCACGTACCTATAAGGAGCCAGTGATTCTCTCAGGTCCTCAAAACCTCACCATCAACGTCCACCAGACTGCCATTTTAGAGTGCATTGCTACAGGCAACCCCCGACCAATTGTGTCCTGGAGCAGGCTGGGTAAAATTGATACCTTCTTACACAAATACTCATAGACATTGCAGCAAATGATGTAAGGCTGGTTTCATGGTGTGCTAGAGAACATACTGCAGACTTACAGAAGCATAATAAACCTATAATACTCTATGATAAAGATAAATTCTTGAAAATGAGCTTGTTTTCTCTGTAGCAACATTTTGTGTGGTTAAAGGTAGAATAAAAAACTTTTTATAGTCCGTAAAAACAGTTTTAACAATTTCTCTTATTCAAATTGTTTGCAGTTTTATGTAATCTTGCTCATGTTAGAGTAAGTTTCTGCTTCTAATCTGCCTTTAATTCACACATTTTTATTTCTAAATTGCATGTGTATGTCCCTTGCAGATGGACGTTCTATTGGAGTGGACGGGATCCAGGTATTGGGCACGGGTAATCTTATGATCTCAGATGTTTCCCTACAGCACTCTGGGGTTTATGTGTGCTCAGCCAACAGGCCTGGCAGCAGGATGAGAAGAACCGCACTGGGTCGACTGGTGGTGCAGGGTAGGATAAAAATCCCTTCCAAACTACATTATTATCATTTAAATGCTTTATAATATTTTGGTAGATATGCTTGTGCACAAATTTTTGTCAAATTTCTTGACTTCAGGTAGACCACAGGCAGCTGATATCTTATTACTGGCCCTTAAATACATTTTGCATATTACAGTCCAATAATATGTAGCAACTATAAGCAGAAAATGCTCCTTCTGTAAAACATTTTTTAAAATACATTTTTAGATTTTACTTGAAAGTCAGATGAATAGTCGACTTTGACGTGATTTGTGGCTTGTATTGTAAGTAAAAAAAAAAGTTATAGCATTATAAGGTCTAAAAATGAAACGTGATAAAATCACAAAAGACTGCATTTGATTGAACTCTAGACATAATGCCTTCTTCCACATTTATGAGAAAAAAGCAAATGGAAAAAAACATTATTGCCAAATTAAAAAAATTACATATTTGCAAAAATCATTTATATACAAGTAGTTACTTCTCTTTTGTTTACTAAATATCTTACAATTAGTGTCTTCTTATTTGTTTATTAATCATTTAAAGAAGTGTATCCATTGTCATCTGTAGTGTGTAAGCACACTTTTATATTTTGAGGATTTTGCGACGGCACAGAAGCAGCGCAGACAGTTGGACAGGTGATATTGGATTACAAATTGAATTGATTTAAGCTTTTAGTTTGTTCGGTTTCTACAGCTACCCATAGAATTTTTAGATTCTGTAAAGGTCTTATATATACTTACCTGGTATAAAAGGTATATTCTTTATCTACTGGATATTTCTTCTTTAAATGGGGTATATTTATAGCTGACCTAGGACTTCATTTACTTACACATATGGATAATGTCATGTATCAGAAACTGATCATAGGCTGTGTGCAGCTACCCTTAAGAGGTCACCTATGAAATGAAACTGGCTCAGTCAAGACCTGGTTGCTTTTATGTGTATAGCCCCAAGCAGTCCATTCAGTCGTATCCTGATTCTATCCCCACACACACAAACATACACATATGCGTATTGATGCATTTGAGGATAAATGAGAGAGTTTTTGTGTAGGTCAGACTAGATTAACCTGGACCGGGCCTTGCTGAGACCTCTGGGCTGACACCCCTTTTCCTCTGCATGTACAGCCCCCTACCACATACACATACAGACACACAATTGCATCTTGTAATAAATGAGTGGGACTCCAGCTGGACACTGATAATGCCCTATAAGCTAATCCAGTGTGTACTACCCTCCCTGCCCCCCACAGGGGAGGGGACTCATAATCATGCACATATTGCATTTAGCTCTTAGTACAATGCTGCTTGCAGTCACATACAAAAACATATCCAGTGCTTTATTATCAAGCTACTGAAAACAAAGGCTGTAGTTAATTTATTCAGATCAAAACTTAATATCTAAAGCAAATTGGGATTTTATCTGACATAAAATAATACCTACATTTATAGTTTGCTATATTCGATTTGATTGCATGTTTGTTGTATTGACTATACCATATACATATGAGGTGAGCATACAATAAAAGGTTTAATGTCTGTCATTTGTGCCAGAGATTTTCTCCTACTCTCCTCATAAGCCAGTCAATCAATTTCTCCCTCTATCAGTCTTTTCTCCCCTCACAGGCTTTTGCAATGGCTGGATAATTCATTCATTCATTTATTGATTGCTGGCAGAGGAACAAAAAAAAGAAACACTCCTGCCTTTCCACCTCTGCTTTACCTCTCAGTAGCTGTACTGTTTTTTTATTTGTCATAGAACCTCCAATTAAGATATACATTTTTTTGGTTATCCCTAATATGATATATATAATATATATATATATATATATATATATATATATATATATATATATATATATATATATATATATATATATATATATATATATATATATATATATATATATATATATATATATATATATATATATATATATATATTAGGATATTAGGCTATTAGGATATTATTAAGGATTAGGATATTATTAAGCATTGGGCTTATCTGTCTCTTACATTTGCATCCAGCTTCTGTTTTAATTAAATTTCTGCTATATACAATAATGCAGGTGCCACATACATGTTCATTATTAGGCTGTCTGGTGCTTATTCTTACTTATTCTGCTCATCACACCATCTGCTTGCGGTTCCCAGACCAGTGGCCCTGTTTTGCCCCAGGCCCTTGAACTTGAACAGTTTTTTATAGGTTTAACTGGCTTTGGGCATGGGAAACTCTAGTTCGCATAAAATGGAAGTATGTAAATGAAAATTAGTCATGGATTTGGTCTGCTCTGACCCTGTCTGCCCTCTGTCCACATGCCAGGCAAGCCTGAACAAGTTCAGCATATGTGTTCTGATATGAGACAGACAATGAACAGCCATCTGGGTGCAGACAGACAAAAAGAGAACTTTTTGGTTAGTCTTCTGATTTGTTGGGGATGTAACAGCAAATAACAGTTAGAAATTAGATTTAACTTAAAATTTATGCTCACTTCCACAGAAAGGAAAACAGAGATGTGCATGGAAGAGCTTATAAATAAGAATATATTAGGATACAAAAAGAATGTGTAAAGAGGGACAAGACCGGGTTGTTGGATAAAGGTGGAGCAGGGTGAGAGACAATAAGAGGGTGAGAATGGAAGAATAGGAGAAAGGAGGGGGAAAAGGAGGAGGGGCAGAATAATATGTCTCAGTGTAAGATCACCTCCCACCTTTGACCCCTGACCCCATTCCAGCAGGCCTCTAGGAAATGGTGCGTGTTAAAGGTGGGGGTGGGAGTGCGCCTGGGTGTGGATGAGTGGTTGAGGATTGGGGGGACGGCGATTCTTGCAGTCTTCGGGGACTACAGGCAGTCTATGAGCGACATGCAGCCGACAAATTGACGGAGAATGACTAGAGAGATGCGAGAGAAAACAGAGTAGGCCCATTGTGTTTGCACAACAGAGTATTCTGATGTGGTTCTGTACACTCAACCATTTCCCATGACCATGAACTTCTTCAGCTGAACTTCTCCTGTACGCTGAGAAGCCTCTCGAGTCATCCTTTCTTTTTTTAGCACCAAACTGAGACAAACTACCTCATTCAGCTAGAGAAAGAGAAGTGCAGTTATTTCACAAAGACAGACAGACGAGCACAGCATCTCGCTGTGTGCGATAATGAAGCTTGTGCTTCATTCAGCCTCCCTCTGTTTGCAGAGCAATCAGCTCTTCGGAGTTAATGCTTTTGCTTATGCTTGATTGTGAAGAGCTCTTGAAGCTGCTAGGCAGGACTGATAGGGTGGATTTATTACAAGAAAGCACCCCCCTCTGTCTCTCCCTGCTATGTACAGCCATTAAAATGAGCTCTGATCACACACACATGAGCACTTTTCTCAGTGTATGCTTTACACTTCACTTCAGGTCAGTGTGTAAAGATTGTTGAGTGGTCGCTATTCATGGCCATAAAAGGCTTTGGAAATGGAGCAAGAAAACCCTTTGCCTTCTTTTACATATAGTACCCATGCAGTATATTTCAACATTTATTAATTGCATAATAATTAATATTATTACTCATAACAACACAGTTCCTTCCCGTATGTCAACCTGCATACAGTACAGAACGTTTTGATATTTTCTTCTATTTCTATTGAATTTATAAATTATTATTTTTTTTTTACCATCACATTTCTATTTGTACTACATGTAGTTGAGTGTGTCCTCTGCTGTTTGTGGTATTTGGACTGTCACACCAAGGCCTTTGAAAATGCTGTTTCAGTTTAATATGAAGAACATCAAGAAAAGCTCTCTAACTCAAAATGGAACTATATAAAATAGATCCAGACCTACAGTGGTTGTTAGCGCAGAGTCATAAACACCCGGCTGCTATTGATGGATGTCTTATTTTGTTTTTTCCTTGACTGCTATCTTGCATTCTTAGCTGAGTCCTGTGTATTTGTCTGTTTTGTTGGTAGCTGGTACAGTTTTTTTTCTAGTTAGCAGAAAACCTAGGAGAAAGAAAAACTGTACACTCATTATTTACAACTAGTTATGCCTAGTTTAAGCAAAATAATCCAGTTTATAATGTGATCTGTGCTTTATACTACTTTTATGTTAGTGATTGTACTGTACGTCTGTTAAAAAAATATGTTAACACACAATGAATACAAAGTTAAATCAAAAATGTAAACTTTCTTCCTCTCAGCTCCGCCTGAGTTCCTGCAGTGGCCGCAATCTGTGTCTAAGGCAGTAGGGGGCAGCGCAGTGTTTACCTGCCAGGCTCAGGGAGTCCCTGAGCCTCACCTCATCTGGTTGAAAAATGGCAAGATCCTCACTCCTGGAGACAATGTAAAGCTTACCAACAACAACAGGTATGATTCAGTTAGTGCACTTAATATCAATCAGCAAATTCAGTGTGCATCATATTTGTCTAGAAATTCCTTTAATGATGCGGATACTTGTTGTTTTGCAGCACTCTGGCTGTAACCCGGATCACTGCTGAGGATGAAGCCATCTATCAGTGCATAGCAGAGAACAGCGCCGGCACCAACCAGGCCAGTGCACGTTTAGCTGTGTCCCAGTCTCCTGAGAATCCTCTTCCTGAGGCTCCTCATGACCTGACTGCATCACCGCTTACACACACGTCCCTGCAGCTCAGCTGGAACCAGCCTGAAAGCCACGTGGCTGACAACATCATCGGTTACGTGCTGCACATCCGTATGCTCGGAGGTGAGAAAGCAGTGGAGAACAGGAATTACTGGGGTTGTGGATTCAATTTCAGGACCTAGAATGTGAATTAGACATGAGCTAAATAACCACATAAACGAATAGTGATATTGTGAGATATAATAGAGATTAACAACCTACCTTTTAATTAACGGTGGAATTTTGTGAAGTGATCTGATCAATAAGGTTTCAATTATTTACTTTTCAGAGCCAGACAGTAAAGAGCTCCAGGAGGCTGTGAGTAAGGATACATTCCAGCACGAGTTTATTAACCTGGAACCAGCAACCACTTATTCCATTTATCTCAAAGCATATTCTCCTCTGGGGGCCAGCCAGAAGTCCAACACTGTCATTGCAACAACACTAGGGGGCGGTAAGTCACCACACAACACTGTAACACAGTGTCATGTAGACAAATGTCATTTGAACAAATACCAACTATACTTTTTGTCAGTATATAATTGAAATTTTTAATAATATGTGAGCTCTCTTCCACTCTCTCTCTCTCTCTCTCTCTCTCTCTCTCTCTCCTCCATCTTTCTCTCTTTCTATAGTTCCCACAATGCCCAACTTCTTCACTAAAGTTCTGAATAGCACAGCAATGCAGATTTATTGGGAACTGCCAAGTAAACCAGGAAAGCTGGAGGGCTTTAAACTGTCACACCGTGTCGTGCCTCAGGAGCAGTTTGGTCCAGAGGAACTTTTCCCCAGCCACATAAATACACACACCATCTCACACCTTGGTTAGAATCACTCACACACACACACACACACACACACACACACACACACACACACACACACACACACACACACAAATCTGAAAAAAGTCTTGGTTGTTGATTTTTTTTTACCAATTATCTCTAGAGTAGATTTATCTGAGTCATAGCTTTTTCACTACTGATTATGTCATTGAAAACATTTGCAGTCTGCTTTAACTCTGTAATCAGACACATACAGAAAATATTCAAGCACATGATCACATAGTAATCAGTATAATAATCATACTGTCACAGCTGAAGGTTATTTGTCTGTGTGGTTTGACAGAGCCAGCAGCTGTATATGAGATCCAGTTGGTAGCTTTTAATGGGAATGGAGACAGCATGGCCAATAAACGCCTGGTTTCTCTGGCTGAGAGTGGAACAGGAGACAAGAGCGGTGCTGGTGAGCTAAACAATACTCAAAATCGAAACTCGGTTTACTGTAGGTTTAGCCTTCTCACCTTTATTTATATATATATGTTTATATATACATATACATAGAGACAGATATTCATAAATCATACATGTGAGAGTACTTATGGACTATAATTTCACCCAGCTGTCTGTAGTGAGTGTTCTCTACCACTAGGTGAGGACAGAATGTTGAGGACGCTCATGGTGCAGCTGTTGCTTAATTTTTTTTTTTAATTATGAATATTATTATAATTATAATTATAATATATTTTTTTTTCCCAGAAAGATTAAACTAAATCTCATTGCAGTTTAGAGTTTCATGGAATAGAAACTTTACTGAATTATTAGGAGCTCAGTTTCTATGGTCTTTACCACAGAGATCCTGGGCTGTAGATGTTTTCAGAGGATCTGTTTAAGAGAAGGGCATTATAGACTG
Organism: Silurus meridionalis; assembly: GCF_014805685.1. NCBI lineage: Eukaryota > Metazoa > Chordata > Actinopteri > Siluriformes > Siluridae > Silurus > Silurus meridionalis. The sequence goes on from NC_060887.1 coordinate 18,053,036, forward strand.
TCTATGTAAATTAGTTTGTCTAAAGAAGACACAGATGTGTACAGGGAGTTTCCTCCTATGAGATGGTTTTAGGGGCCAATCAAGTTCATTACCACTTTTCTGAAAAAGCAGGTCTTAATACATTTGTTAATCATTTATTTCAGACACTGGTGATCATTATGTTAACTATGTGTGTGTGTGTGTGTGTGTGTGTGTGTGTGTGTGTGTGTGTGTGTGTGTGTGTGTGTGTAAACAGGAGGACAAAGCTTATGTAACTGCAGGCAGGATGGAGACAGCTCTGTAACCGGCATAGTGGTTGGTATTCACATTGGAATGGCCTGCATCATCTTCTGCGTGCTCTTTCTCATGTTTGCATACCGCCGCAGGTAAGTGAAGTTTTTTGTATCCAGATCTGTAACCAGCTGTTTTATACTCTGTTGATCCACAGTTTAAGCTGAGTCAGTCTGGTAGCATGTTTGTACCAGATTTGAACAGATTCTAAAATTACAATTCCAAGAGGTTTATAGATTTGTTTTCTGGTATTTGTACTTTAGTTACATTTAAATATAAATTATTTTTTGTAAGTAAAATATGTATCTGGTCACCTACATGTTAATATAGAGCTCTTACTCATTACGCAACTCAGATCAGGAATCAGGACCATGTTTATAGACAAATTCATTGACCAAAAGCTATATATATATATATATATATATATATATATATATATATATATATATATGGACAGACATAAATTTATTTATGCAGGAAATGTCACAGGAGACTGTAGAGATGCCTCTAAGTCCAAATATAAATTCAGTACTTTACAAATAGGGAATTATTACAAATTTGAAAATGTGAGACTATGTTGTAATAAAGTTTGATATAGGCTTGGCCAGAAAAATATTTTGTCTCAAGGTTTTTATATTTTGTCTAGTTTACTATGCTGCATTTAAAAGATTTTATCCCAGTACCAATAAGTTGAAGTAAGTTCTTCTAACTTTTAATTATATGCACTTACACTGATGCACATGATCTCTGTGTGTGTGTCTACCTATGAGTAGCTCATTTTGCAGAAAAGGGACCCAGGTGGAATGGACAGTACCACAGAGAGGAGCAGGACCACTGGGAGACACAGTACCTAAAGAGGGAATGATACGCACCACTGAGGCTATTGAGCTAATGCCACAGGTAGCATGAACACACATACCTGAATAGCACACCGATTCCATTTATACCATACCACACTCACTGTTTCAAAGTAGTCATTATTCTGATTTTCAGTGTCATTAACCCTTGTGCCATTTGTTCTTTGTTCACAGCCTCAGAACAGTTCTGCAGAAAACCAGGCTCCAGGGGCACACTGCCAGGTTCTTATTGAACAGCAACCCAACTGCTCACAAGGCACATCCATGAGCACAGGCACTGGTACAGGCTGATAACTCCTTAAACACTCTCTTTTATCCCTCACCCTACAAAACACCCCACCACCCTAAAGTGCAGTACTTGGCCACTCCATGTCACTCTATTCACCAACGCCTTATTGCAGTCTGCCCTTGCTTGAGCAGTAACATCCACACACCCTGCAACCATTTAACCTATAGAAAGGGGATACTATATTCTGCTCTTAAATTTGGACTACGGTGTTTTTTTTAATTATTATTATTATATTAACATTCTAATAATTCTATATCTGATTCTATATTTTTGTTACTTTGTTTTTCGAAGTATACAGATAAGAAAGGGCAATTGCTGCTTATGTTAGTTCTCCCCTTTCTTTCAAAATGGGACCAAAATAAATGTGTGCCTGCTGCTGTAGAAGAAAACTGCAAATTCTGAGGCCTTAACATCACTGTACAGATGCTGTATATTCCTGTAGATTTTATGTGATGTTTTATAGCATACGTATGTAGCACAATTTTTCACCTAGTAGAAATGTTTTTTCAGTTCATTTCCGCTTTGAGTGAAACACCCTACTGTAGCCTTATATATGTGATCGTGTCACCACGTTAGCCTGCCAGAAGAGTGCAATGGAGTGGCCTAATCCCTGCACCCTCGGACCCCCCTCTTCTTTCCTCCCCTCGCACCAAATTACCTCCAAAGATAGCTACCTCAGCCTGACGAGAACGTCAGAGCTATCACGGTAAACCATCTGCCTGCCTTGCTGCTGGTTAAGCATACCTACCTCGACCAAAAGCCCTGTGCACATCGGAGCCTGCTTTTTTTGTTGTTGTTGTTGTTCTGGTGCTGGTTCCAGTGTCCTGTGCCATTCAGACTACAACGGTAATACTTTTGCCCTCGACCAGCACCTGCCACTGTGTCCATGTGTCTCAGATGCCTCTTCTGCTGGACACAAACCTGTCCACAATGCTAGAGCTTTCACTCTAAACTTTAGGTTAACTCACTGACCTTTGGGGCTTTTGCTTTCGAATATGTTGTTAATAGAGATGTCGTCCTTAAGGTACAAAAGTTCTCTCCAGCCATGTGAATGGGAGAGTGCTCGCTAACCACGATGTTGCACGACTCTTCAGTGATCAGACCAATGCAGAGGAGAACATTCTGCTTTTGGAATACAACATATGGTCCACAAAACAAGCCAGGAGTGAACACTTGTAGGAAGGAATGGACTCAGAGAGCACTAGTTCGCCAGCCTGCTGTGGTTGGCGTAGGTGTTCTAGCACTTTCCTACCAGCACCGCACACAGGAGGAAGGCTATCGAAGAACCAGTGGTTGTCCTGGAGAGCTGTTATTGTTTTTAAATACTTTACTAACCATTTTCCATTTTTTTTTGGTGATACGTTTTATTATATAAGTATTTGCTGTCACAAAGCTGGGCACAAAACTAGTTTCTGTCTTTTCTGCTTTTTTAACTTCTCCAAATACTCAGTGAAAACCAAGTGATGTCCAAAGATGATTTATTATAACGGTTTTCATTGCTTTCTATTAGTCTTTTCCTTCAGTTGACGTTCTAGATATCATGCTCGTTCCTGTTTTAAGGGTAACCGTGATACTAAAAACATTAGACGTTCGGCTTTCCATTAACCAAAGCAACAAAACAAAGCCCTTAAAGCCCAATAGAGTTTTTCACATTTTAGCTCACAATTCTTTCTATGGTTACCTTTGACTTCAAATTCTATATAGAATTAGCTAACTAAAAATAAAATAATAACTAGTGAATAATGCATATATTTTCATACTCTGATACAAGAAAATAAGAACCATGCTTCTCTTTTTACTGATGGAGTTGATATTGCCAAATAACTCTTGTGATTTTTTAGAAAACGTGACCAAATACCTCATACATACTTTACCTTTTATATAAATTCTTCTCTTTGACAAAGGCGCATTAGGTGCTTTGTGCTCTGATTGGTCTAGTCATGCTGAATTGTGTGACAGCCTTAAATGCGGTGGGATAGTGTAAAACTCGAGAAAACAAGAAGTGTAAAGATTTTTTAAAAGATGTATTTATTTGTCAGGAATGAAATATGTCAGAATACACACTGATTACAAGTACCACTGTTTTAAAGGTTGTGAAAGAACTGTCGGGATTTCACGTCTGTTTTTCACAAGCTGTTTTCGAACGATCTCACAGTTTTATAAAGTGGGAGGGTGTTGCTTATAAGAGCAACAAGTACGATGCCAAAATATGAACATGTGAAAAAAAGACCCTATGTCTTAAAAAATATTTGAAATGAAACAAACAAAAAAAAAAAGAATATTTTTTACCTGTTCTCTCGAGAACTTTTTTTAAACTCTTTTTTTGGTTTCTCTTCATTTCTTTTCCTTCTGTTATAAATGGAATACATTGCCAAAAACTGACATTTTGATAAGTTCCTAAAAATAATGTAATTATGATTAATATCATGTCAATTGATTTTGTCTCATATTCAAATTTGATTTTCAATTATTTGTTTTCTTTCTCAGTAGAATGAAAAGATGAACATTAGAAATTTGAGAATTTGAAAACAGAATTGCATGTTGATGGCAAGCAGGGCAGGACTTAAAGGTTTTTTCTTATTGCTTCATTCTCTGTTCATTGTACTTATTTATTCACAATTTATTCACAAGATATTTCTTCAGAATATGTTTATTATTTGGGCCTTTGCCATATATAAGTAAGCCATATACAAATACGTTTAATTTAACTAGCATAATTTAAGTTTGACTTTATAAATCTATTTCGTTCATTGATTTCAGGATTATAACATGCAGTACCTCACACTGATCCTAATTTGTATATTCGTTTGGCTTGTCAGTACTGCAACATTTGCTGCTACATGTCACATCTTCCAGTGTTATTGAGCTCACTGGGGACTTTACCAGAATAAGTTCATGTGCTCTTGCCTGTCCAACATGTGTGTTATTTAGAATAAGCAAAAAAAAATGACTAAAGAAGTAGTGTATGCCTGATGCTTGTACCAATGAGAAAGCAATGCTTTAATGTTTGTATTTTCTGTTTCATTTATACCATACTTGTGTGATTCAGAACCAAACTCACCATAGCTTTAAATTGCTGTTCACCTGGTGCAGCTCCATAGTTTGGAGTCATTTATCCTGAGACAGATAGCCTGAAAGAGAAACTACTCTGATTGCTGATTGTGTCTCAGTTGAAATAAATATGATTTTTTTGTCTGTTTTCATTTGATGATACTGATGCCTATGTACCAAATAAAAAGACTGTTAAGTAGATGTCAATGTCCCCAGAGTCACTTAATCTTTTCTCTTGTCATGTTTACTGCCTGATTTCTCATTGTCTGAAACTGCTTGTTTACTACATAATGCACTGTTTTGGGAATTTGCACACAGGGCATTGTTTGAAAGCTACTGTAGAGTTTTTTAATTCCCTGTAGATAAATGATATTACTTGGTTAATTTCTTATGTTTCTTACCCTTAGCGCACCATGCAGCAAATCCAGTTCACAAGTTTGGGAGGTGGCTGTTGTGTTTTAAATATTCTCCTGTTCCAAATGGCTACTGGATAATAAGTATAGCACATATATATCACTGATCATTATGTATATATATGTTATGTACATTATTATAGCTCAGTTAGAACATAAAACAATGTTACCATCAACTGCACAACAATCAAGTTGTAACGGTGTCAGGAACTGACCATGCAAGCAAATGAAGGATAAAAGAGTTTGAATATTAAAAGCATGAAAATATCAAATCAATTATTGTGCAACATATGAAGAAAACCGTTTATCTGTAATAAATGGACATTTGGTGCAACCCAGATGAGTCTGGTTCCTCTCAAGGTTTTCTCCTTATGCCATCTCGGGGACATTTTCCTTGCCATAGTCACCACCAGCTCGCTCATCAGAATAAGATAATAACATCTTATTAATTTTTATCACCACATTATCTGTGTAAAGCTGTTTTAAGACAATGTTCATTGTTAAAAGCGCTATACAAAAAAGAAATTAATTGAATTGAATTGAATGAAGAAAACAAGAGCATTGACTGGGAATGTAAGATACAATACATTCCAACTGTATGTGATGCATACACATGTAAACAACAACAAAATTTTGCCAATGGAATGATGGGCGTTGTGCTTGAGTGGCGGTATCAAGATAATTATATTTGTTAATGGGGGACACTCATGGGCCATGCCCTCTGCAAAAAGTTGTGCCCCCAAACAATTTTTAATTAATTTTATATATATATATATATATATATATATATATATATATATATATATATATATATATATATATATATATATATATCAAGAATATTTTGAATAAATTAAACATTGAACGTTCCAAGAATTTATGTAGATGAAATCAAAATGAGAAACTACAATTGTGTTTTTTTTCATTGGATATAAACCTGTTCCTCTGATTGGTTGCATTGTGGCGTTTCATGCGTTATTGCATCTTTAGCATATTTATGTGTATGCGGAGAAAATCCTTGATGCTACCAACTTGTTTGTTTTCACAGCGTTAGAAAATGGCTCGTCGGTTCTGATTATTATAAGCAAGATATTGTTGCCGATTGTGTGCCCCCTCGTTGGAAGCCGCATGCCCCCTGTTAGTTATGGTCTGGCGCCAGCTCTGACGGCCTGTCTGACACATGAGTACTTACATAATAAAGAGCAGTTAACATCCAACCACTAACCACTAACTATCCAATAACAAACAAATAAAAAGTTAAAAACGTGTGGTTATGGTACAATACCTTAGGATACCACAGTGTACAGGTAATGTCAAACAGTATGAAGCATTCCAGTAATGCACATTGCTAGTAAGGTAAATAAAATGAATTATAGAGCTATATGTAAATAAAGAGTATGTGGGTAAATGTAAACAGAATGATGCATGCACTGATCCAGTAGATATAATTGATAACAGTCATATATATTTGTAGTTTTTGCCAACTTATTAGTATAGGAAGATTGGTTGTGAATAGGATCCTGCCTGAAATTATAAAAATACAATTCATCCCAGCATTGCTGTTTCTACAGACTTGTTCCCACCATAACTGCATCAGACATCTTAATGTAATAGTACAGATCATGTGGAGACTGAAGGGAGCAGATACAGACATGAGGCGAGCAAATAAAACACCAAACACATGAGTTGTATTTCACTTAACTGCCTCATATGCTGTCCTGTATCGACTGGAATGAATAGAGGTTTGGGAAGATGCTGATTCTTGTCTGTATGTTGTTTTGTTTTGTGTGGGAGTGTGTGTTTAGATTTTGTTGCCAGTTCAGTGGCCTTTCTAAAGTGTGTTTTACCATGCCTATTCTACACCACTGTGGACATGCTGGGTGGGCAGTGTGCCAGCTCACACAGAGGTGAGAGCAGCATCAGCGAAATCTACACTCCAGGAAGCTAAAATGCAGTTTTGCATATTCTCACTAAAGAGAAAGGGCCAGTTTTGGAAAAGTGATCATAATTATTTCCGAGTGTTTGCTTTAGGTATTCATATACCATGCTTTTTTATATATTGTTTAGTGAACCTAAAAAAAAATAAATAAATAAAATATCACATTTCCCTTCCAGATTGCATTCTTTATCTCTGTTGCTGATTACTAGTGTCAGGCGCTGACTGATTGGTGACTGCCTAATTATAAATCATTCTGCGTGTAACCATGCTACAGAAAGGAAGCATGAATTATACATTAAGACGCATACAATTTACCTCACTAAAATATCTATGCTACAGAAATGTCTGTCACTTACATCCCACTAGCTCTTTTTATAGTTCCATACTAGTGATTAAACTGGTCCTAGAAACTAAAGACCAAACAGACCATTAAAGTGATGCAGAGAACTGTCATTTTGCACTGTGCAGAGAAACAGACAATAATTTCTAACCTTTTTTGTCCTCTAGAGACTGATATTCTCCCATCATGATGGGAGAAAAGCATTCTTTCACCATTGCACAATGAAACATACTGTATCTGAGGTGTGTACGCATATTGTCGATGTGCAGTATGCGGCACTGTCGAGTTTTACTGCATTCCACTCACAAAACATTAATGAGCCAGCTGTACATCAGAATTTGAGTCTATATTCTCTTATACCACCTCTGTGTCAGCACTTCTGTGTGTTATCTGTGTTTTGGTCCCTGTTGTGGCAATGATACCTGCTTCATTAGTTTCTCTTGTGTTTTTTTTAACCCCCAGAACATAAGAAAAGGTTAGAGCAGCCTGGTAAGTAAGACAATCTCATCAGTACATGACTCATAGAGGGTGCAGGGCCATGGTGCAGCAGCATCTGCAGTCTGCCACAGCAGTAAACAGCTTCTATTCGCATTCTACAGGCTCATGCCTATCTAATACTGAGTGCTACACAAATAGAAAAACTGCTGCCACAATGAACTACGCCCACAAAAAAAATCAATATGGACTTTCACACAGATATTCCACTTTCTCTGCATCCGGGATGTCACTGGCCTGCTCAGGTTACAGTAACACGGTCAGATCGAAGCCCTGTTATCCATTAAGAGTTGTACTATAATAAGCCCCATAACAAGCCACGATTCTGTGAAGGTCATGAAGCTGTTGCTGTTTTCTTTTTAACAGACATGTTCCAAATGTGGTGCAAAAGAAACAAAGGACCAATTTCATCAACGCTTTTCTGCAAGGTTTTTTCTTCTATATTCTGATAGAGTTCCATCCACTTCATTACAATATGCCCATCTAAATAATTATTAAAGCTGTTCCTGCTTCATTTCACAAACATGCCCGAGTGCCATTTCAAAGCAACACATGAAAGACCATCATTAGACATTTTCTAAAATCAATACTTCTAGATGAAGAGCTCAACATGTTCCAAATGTGGTGCAATAAACACATGCAATATAAAGTATTTTTGCGCTACATTGCATAAGCAAGAGTGCAGACATATTGAATATTGACATGGCTGTGATTTGTTCATATGGACATGTCAATAATCGGTTTATGAATGATGGTGAATATGATATTGCTTTTATACGGTTCTATTAACAAGACATTGGGACTTTTCAGAAACAATATGGGCAAATGTTTGCTTTAATTTGCTGCACAAGCAGAAAGAGATCCCCTAGCTAGTACACATTGATTTATACATCCCTCTTAAAGTCTTTTGTTCTTTTCAACTGATAAACTTTCATATTTTAAGTGAAATCCCTGGAAAGTTTCATTTTTACTTTTCCACTACTGATGTTGTACCACTGTAATAACAGTTTTTAATTAGAAAGTAGAATTTTACACAAGTAGAGTGATATCAACAGTTAAACGGTGCAATATTTATAGAAAAGTGTCATGTCTAAATACTCATTGTTTTTCTCTTCAGGTTAAGCCTTTTAATAATGAAACTAGATTATACTCATTTTAGTAATCATTTTATTACAGCTTATTGATGATAGGAGTCAGTCAAAATGATTTCTTTACCTTCTAATTTACTTCGATAATATCATTTAATTCTGCAGTTCTACAATTTAATAGTCTTTTCCATGTCTAGACTATATATAGGCTGGTTCACATTCATTCTGTTATCATGCCTTTGTCTCCTAAAGGAGTCTTAAGTTGGCTGTATATGTGTGCGTGGATTTGCCTTTCTCAAAGGATAGTAGTATAATCAGGATTGATGGTAGCAATCTAATGCAGAAGACCTGTAGTGTCCCAGGAGACTGCAGCAAGCCAGAATATCACTGCATGCAGTTTACTGCAGTGAGTATCTTATAGAGCAGTCTCATGCACACTAACAGAACAGGGAAATAGTTTTTGGTATATTTTTAAATGTTATAATTTCAAGGGGAGAATGACACAAAATTCATGTTTGTGATCTCACTTTCAAATATCAGATATATATAATTCAAGAGCTTTATTCACACCAACAGCATCTCTGCATACTTGGCCATTCTGATGTCTCTGACCAGCCGATTTGAAACCTTAACTCCTGACACTCAACTCTTTCTGCTCTTTTGTTGTCATTCATGGCTTTTTTTGTCACAGTACTTTTCCAAATGTACCTCTTCAAAATGTTCATCATGCTTCTTAATACTCAAATAGGGATGTATCAATACTATTTTTTATTTATATGTACAATTACATTTTTAAATATTCATTGATAACAATACTGTTCCTAAGATATTTATTAGTAAGCAGTCAGAGGCATCACAAAACCTTCTGTTTATCTTGATTTGTAATGAAATGCAGTTTCTAGCTAAATGAGGGACCTAGGATTGAACAGGGGTGCAGTAAATAAGAGTTGACTGTGTTTCAATATAAATTTTTTTCTCTTTTTGTCTATAACCTGTAATGGCTGAAAGATGAAGATGAATATACTGGGATTTTTTCATTCAGTTTTTTCAGGCCTAAAGAGCTGCATTGATTAGTGCCCTGATGCTAGAATGAACACATCATGAGAGGTTTAAGATGTTTTATCACATTATGTATATATTTCTTTGTGATGATATTTTTGATTGTGCATTATTCATAAAAAACAGTCCAATCCATTGTTGTAATACTATCACAGCATATTTTTTTTACAAGTACTATAAATGAAAGAACATTGCATTGAGCAGATACATGATAGCAGTGTCACCATCCCTACCCTCAAGTGCTCATTTATAGGAACTGAATTTAGCACCAAGATCTATGTAGACCTAAATGTAGTTATAGAGCTGAAAAAAGAAAAAGAACATTTATTTTTAGCATAAAGAATTGAATTAACACCAGCAATACAATTTATATAATGGTGTATGGTTTTGTGCTACTCATTATCCTAAGCAAAGCATTCCACCCCAGCCCCCAAGTCTCACGTCACTGAATTAATGTCTCTACTCTATAATAAAGTGTAACTTTGTTTGTTTGTTTGTTTGTTTGAATATGTCCTCCAAAGATTGATTACAGTCTGAAGTGTAAGTGAAGAATCACTTTAAATCAGGCTAATTTGGTTAAGTGCAGTGTGTCTGAAGAAGATTGTTTTTCAATATGAGAGAGGGAATATACAGGATTATGTCGAGTTTTTACTCTCTAGGTGGCTGATAAATGGTAATATGAATTGTTACTTGTCACCTTACAATGCACAGAGGATCTACCAATGATATTTTATATAACTATAGGCACATCTTCAGTAAAAGCCAAACACAGAAACCCCTTTGGGATGTTTATTATGACAAACTGAGCTACAAATAGTGACATTTTCAGACAAGCAATGTGTAAATCATTTTAGCCACTTTGTCTTCACAATTCAAGTTAAAATAACAAAACCATTATTTTTGAAAGGAACAAAAAACGAATCGTGGTAGTAGGCATAACTATGTCCTGTGTGGCTTAGGTATGACAGAGATTAAGCAGAGTTATTAAATATCACTCTTATGCACAAATTAAGGAAGACGTGGCCCCTGTCGTTAATCGATTGTTTTATTTTACAGGCTACCACATGGTTCTGAATGAATAAAGCAAATGCACGAGGAAATGTCACAAAATCTCTGTCTATGTGCCATCACTGTTAACTACAGAGATCCACTCTAATCAATGTAGAACAATGTAAAATCATTCAGTGTGTGTTCTAATAAATCTGAGGCTAAATTACAAGTTAATTACAACATACAGTAAGACCACATTGCTTGCTGGAGTACTATCACAGCTATGCTGAAAAGAAATTGCACAGTAAGCATTAATTTCTTACTTCAAGGACAATGAGGGACATGTCTTTTCAAAATGTTCTGGCCTGGCTACCTGCTTGCAAAGCAATCAATCGATTGATCAATCGAATGATCAATAAATCCATCAAAGCAAAGCTGAAGAAAAAAATTATTTAAAGAAGGATTTATAAAATTCTCTTCAGGCCAATAAAACAGTTAAGTACCCAAAAGGCCCCAAAGCAGTTCATCAAGATAGCATATGGGCTGCTTTTCCTTAATTATATATTGACTGCACCCAGAGTATAGAATAAGAAGAAAATTCCTTTAGTACACACCTTAATCCTGTAATGCTTAAGAACAGAAGACCAAGGCAAATTATCATTAAAAGTAAACAGGCAGGAAAGTATAAATTAGAAGTGAAAATGAAATAGCTTTTTGCAATGCAAAGATATGCAGGGCAGATCAATTTGCACACATATATATAGCCTATGAATCCCTACTTGGATTAGTTTTGTACAGACACTAAATAATTCATGATCAAGGAGCATGATTAGCCTGAAGAAACCAAACTCGGAAGCATAAGTCTTAAATTATAAACACCATGGCCCATATTTAAGTTAAGAAATTAAAAGTGTTGAAACATAGATTTGGGCACATACAATGATTAAATCATATAACTGTTGAAATTGGTAGTGACTTTTGGAGCAGTTGTATGCCAGTGAGCTCCTGGCCCTTGTTTTTGTATGTCATACAACACACCCAAAAATACCTTTGCGTGACATGGATGAAGATAATTTGTGCAGGTGTGAAATATAAATAAAGAAAGGAAAAAAACTATTTTGGTGAATATGTCTGGTTAAAAGCATGTTTTGCATCAACATGCTATTTAGATTGAAATTGTCCTCAATTATGATGGAGAATCTGTGATGTGGTGCTTCAAAGCACATAAGAAGGACATTATGATCCTTGGAGAAAATGGTTTGAAAAATCTCCTGGTACTTCGTAAAGGTCATTTGCTAATTTCAGTGCAATTGCTTGTTCTCTTCTCTCACTAGGCTTAACACATGCCTTATCCAAGACATGTGAAACCCCATCTTTCTAAATTCATGCTCAGTCATGGAGAAACTGATCACATTGAGGAAAGCATTAACAGACTTCTGCTTAAACTAAATGTTTAGATTGTTAAAAGGTTATATCTCTTTTACATTCGCTGTTAACAGACATAAGTACAGATGAACCAGGACCATAACCATTCCAAAACACTGATGATTGAAAATCAGCATTATTATATTTAATCTATGTATCACGTTTTGGACTTTTGACCTCATTACAAAGTATCACAGCATTCTTCATTTACTCAGAGCTCATTTTATTCAGTACATTCAAAACAGGACAGATGATGGGCAGTAATTGCTTTTCTTTTGGCCACACCATACAGAAATCTTCCTCATAGCAGCAACATGGACTTGAAATGTTGCCATGACAGCTAGCAGGACCCCAGAGACCTTTCTCAAGAGGCAGACCATGTGTGTGTGTGTGTGTGTGTGTCCTGTAGAGTGTGTGAGTGAGGGTGTTTATTTTAATGTTGCTGAAATGCTTTAAAACCCCAATTTATCATGTACGGGACAACCCAGTCTCACTACATTTTGTGATGTTGCATGTGTTAGGTTACAGTGGGAAGGGGAAAGGTGAAATTCTGTTGAGACTGAAGCCTGAAAATGAGTTTAGATAAGCTGTTCTATTAGATAAACTAGAACTATAAATATCTGATATATGTATACTATGTACTTGTATAAATGGGAGTACATATAAAATGTACAGTTGCTGTTGTGTGAGCAGGTGGTGCTATATTGCTAACTAAAGCTGTATTTCTCATTACGTTGGCAATGCTAAGTTTAGGAGGTAAACTGATACGGGTTATTCCATGTGTAAGGCTTTTTGCTTTATGCTTACCTTTAAATCCCTTTGCTTCTACAGTCACCAAAATAATCTTCTCATACAAACTCACACAGAAATGAGTGTCTGCCAGGTGTTCAGCTCTATGATACAGGAGCATATTATGAACTCTGAGAATATAACAGTGACCATTTAATACAAGGGTATATGCTGGCTAAATAAAACTGTTTGTTTGCAGAGTGCATTTTTTGGCTTGGCAAACAGTGCATTGTCACCTTCTATGTGGCAGTGAAGGACTCCTCTCTCTGTCATGGTGTTCACAGAGATGCTACCAAGGAATATTCTCTGCCTTTTTTTTCAATATTAATATTCAACATCAAGATGCTAATTAAATTTTCTCTGGCTGGCTGATTAACCTGAGCTCTCCGCATGCAACAGTGAAGAAAACAAGCACATTAGGCGTAAAGTCAATACTAATTAAAAACCTGGGACTATTAAATCTTCATTATGTTACTGTTTTATTTCATATTCATCCTCACGTTTTTCATGATGAAATAATTATTTATGCTTATTAACCTCTGTTTTTAAAGGCCACTAGGCGGCTGTGATGAGTGTGAGATGAAGAAAATTAAATTGGTCTTAAAAAAAAAAAAAAAAGACTTGTGGAGGAAACTGCAGCCAAGTTACCACTGTGCACTTCTTAACCTTAACCTCAACTTTTATTTTGTAATATTAGTAATCATTGCAGCTTTGGAGTTGTTCTCATAGGACATAGGTGTGTTAATCAACATCCCATAATAGACACACGGAAATGGGGGAAAACTGTGTGCGTACCTCCTCATATTATTGTTTACTAATGTGCACATTGAGCAACAAAGCAGGCAGTGAGCCTTTGTAGAGCAGGTACTAGAGTGTGTTACAATAACCTGCCCTGCTCTAAGGGAGTTTTTCCTTGCCACAGTCGCCACGGCTGCTCATCAGGGATAAATGCACGCCGTTCACCTTGACTGTTGATTTCTGTAAAGCTGCTTTGAGACAATGTCTGTTGTGAAAAGCGCTATAGAAATAAACTTGACTCTGTTCATTACAACTTGGTGCTATTGCTGATAAGACAATGATATGTTCTCTTTCTATGTTCTCCCTGCTCTTTCTCTTTGTGTTGTTCTTCATACATTGAACCAAACATACCAAACTCACAGCTCAAAAAAAGCATTAATAAGCATACTTGTGACTCTCTGAAGACGCTGAACTTTATCTAGACTTATAGAAAATCTTAATGTAATTCTGTGCTTGGTCAGTTTCTTAATGATCTAAAGCCTGCATTCTACAGATGCTGAGTGTTCTTCTGGCTTTAAACACACTTTATCCCTGTTAATCTGTTGCTGTGCTTTCTGTGCAGGTCATGCAAGGTTATTCACCTTAATTATGTAAATGTGTTACTATAAAACAATGTCAAGTTGTTCTTTTAAGAGTAGCACAGAGGCACAGATTTGCAGCAAGAAGTGTCACTCACTGTTGAACTATTGCTAAGTTACTAGTCGTGCATCATCACAGAAATCAGATGTAATGCTAATGTATTTGCTGCAATGCATGTGCTGTTAAGAGTAATTTATCAGGTAACAGTATTACTTTTCTGACAAATATTTTTACTAGGGCATTTCATTAAATACATTGTATAATTTTTCTGAATGAACACATTACTTCCCTTGTGTCCTTAGTGCACTTACATATCTATTTCAGTTTATGCACTTCTACTTAAGGGTACATAGAGCAATTTGGAATGTTACATTTCAGTTGTATGCATACATAACTATATAACTATATATATATAAATATATACACACTGATTAGGCATAACATTATGACAACCTGTCTTATATTGTGTTCCCTTTTGCAATCAGTTCTGACCAGTCGAGCATTAACAGCATTAAACTCTTCAGCATTTCTGTTGGACCATACGG